>NW_015150900.1:61379-64482 GCF_000732505.1 Cyprinodon variegatus | reverse complement strand
CAATTTATGCTTCTGATGCATAGCCTCTGCAACCATCAAATTTGTCTAAAAAAAATCCTGACTGCGTGTTGGACGGTCACAAACCAGCACCAGAAGTGTGCAGACAAAAAGCAGCTGTGATTGGTCCTTGGTTTGCCTTTCCGGCTGTCTGTGTGGTCGTCCTTCCTGATTCAGTACCGGGGCGCGCCATTTTTAAAAACCGAGGAGTAATAACAACAATGGATAACCACAATGAAAGGTTGATCGAGGAGGTTTGGAAGTACAACCACTTCTACGATGCCTCAGACAAGTTATACAAAGATGCCAAGTTCTCTGCCAACTCCTGGAGGGAGCGGGATTCAAAGGAGTGTTTACAAATGTGGAAGAGACTGACTCCCTCCGGCGCAGCCAAAGAATTGCTGGTGACCATCTGCCGCAGTTCTCGCGAGTTCTTAAATTGGCTCCCCTTTGCGCTTTGACGGGAACCTGCTGAGCGTCCCTAGAAATTCCAGACTGACGTTGCAGAAGCATACCAGCAAAACTGGTTCGCAACCAGACGCATGCGACATTTGATGTGTGCGGATGCAGAAGTATAATCTGCCCTTTAGTCACAGTCAGAGAAACAGGCCAAGCTCCAACATCTAGAAAGGTTAGCGCTTCCATCTGACCGAGGATGGTTACTGCAGCACCTTTTTCTTCGGTCCTGCTCAGTTAGGCTACGTTCACTGCAGCCTGAAGTGAGACCAAATCTGATTTTTTGGCCCACATGCGACCTGGATCTGATCTTTTCATGTCAGTCTGAACAACACAGATCCGATTATTTCCAATGTGACCCAGACCACTTGGCTCTGTGGTCCTGAATCCGATACCAATCTGATCTTTTCAAATGCGACCTGCGTCTGAACGTCCAGGTCGCATTCATCCGACCTGAACGGCATTAGTAACCGACATAGGTCACTATTCTGCATCTTACTACACAGAAGCGGCAAGAAAAACAAACACCATGGCGGAAGATGATGCAGAGAGCAGTTTTGTTTTTAACCATCTTGAAAAGATTGAGGTTTTAAGGTTTGGAGAGATCCCTAGATGCGCTCAAGCACTACATCCACATTTACTTCTGTAAACACGAAGCACGCTGGCCTGTGACGTCATCGCGTCCTCTACTGCGCATGCGGGAGACTTAAGCTCTATGAATGCAGTTCACACAGGAGATCACATACAAGTCGCATATATTTGGAAATGTTAACAGCGACACAAAAAACTCAGATTTAAAAAAAAAATTGCAATTGAGCATCAAGGCCTGCAGGGGGAACGTAGCCTTAGACTTTTCCTCCCCAGCAGGACTAAAGCAAACATCCTCTTCTAAGTTTATTAGAAAACTTTAGATTTATTTATTTCACATGGACAGTGTACATAAATGAGCATTCCTGCAAATGCACCAGAGTTAGCCAAAAGACTTTTTCATCTGTTGCCCCTGGACAGATCTTAAATTTGTCTACCTAAAAACAGTAAGAATTGTACAATTTAAAAAAAACAAATATAAAAAGAAATAAAAACAGCTATAAATTTTCAAAGCTTGTTTAAAAATACAGAAATGAATGTTCGCTGGACCACAGATTTTAGGTTAATAAAATAGAATGAAACATTAATCTCAAATTAAACTATATATATATAAAAAAGGCATAGATTTGACAGGAGAGGGAGGAGGAAGTTGGATTATTCTCATTGGATGATTGATAGATGTTCAAGATGGCCGTCCTATTAAAGGTGTCAGAACTATTAATTTGTGATGCCATGTATGTTTGCTGTGTTAGTTTGGGACGTTTGTCTTTTGACCAACGATGCTGTTTAGTTTCTATAAACCAAAGAAAATCTCAGAATAATTCATTGAGACCAAAAACAAGTTGATTCTTGAAACTGAACTGAATGGATTAATGAAATTATGGATATTATTATTATTATAAACTGTCCCATATAATCCTATTGAAATGCTTTGGTCCATTATTAGACAGCATTAATATTTGTTGAGGCTTAGCTCCTCTACTTGCTCAGACTGCTGCTCTCCTGCTGCCTGAATTAACCTCAGCAATTTCCCTTCTTTTTCTTTTTTCTGTTTTACCTGCGCGGATCAAACGATCGACTGGCCTTAAGTTCTGTCTCCTGCAGCATCAGAGTGTTTATGGTGACAGACAGACGCTAAGACCGATCCACTCTGCTAAAACATGGCTTCACTCTGTTGTTGTTTGCAGACATCTGTATTTGCATAGCTCTCCTGATTTGCATCTTTAGATTTTGCATTTCCACCAATATCCCAAAAGTTGCTTTTTAGTTACAGCTGCACACACACCTAGAACAACAAATGCTCTATAAATCAAACGTGGATAATTGTTTTCACACACTAAGTCGTTAATTGTGTGACCAATTAAGCCGTCTTTGTCTTCTTGTCTAATATCTGATTGTTATTCGTTTGTCAAAACAATAAAGGTTCCAATGCATTTTTATGGGACCACATCCAAACTCTAAAACATTTTTCTTAAAACTTGTTTGAAGAAGAGTTTCCATCAAAATAAATATATTTTGAGAAGAGGAGAATAAAGCGCGGCACAGTTACAGAAGTAGATCTGACCTTAAACTAGAATCCTGACATTCTGCTAAATAAACTGGAAACCTTTGATTTGATAACCTGCTTTAGATGCTAAACAGCGGCGTCCACTCAGCCTTCTGATTGAACAGAACAGCAATACCTCAAGGTAATCTTTAAAGCCTTCATTTTTACCTTGACTGGTTTAGTGAAGTTCCTGATTTTTAAAACAGTACTAATATAGAAACGGTTGAAGCAGCTTCTTCCTGCATCGATGGAAAAATTCTCCATCCATCTGGGAGGGGCTGCTGCTCACTGATGAAAAATGTTACAATCGTTCACATTTTTTAGTCGTTAAAGATTTAAGCTTTATTACTTTCATACAACTTATTATTTATCACTAAAGGTGGACTTTATAGGATATAGCAATTAGTGTTGCGCCGATGCCATTTTTTGGCCCCGATACCGATACCCGATACCTGGCTGTGCAGTATCGGCCGATACCGATACCATAATAATGTAAAATAATTGCCATCATGGCTT
>NW_015150900.1:58021-59566 GCF_000732505.1 Cyprinodon variegatus | reverse complement strand
TGGATTAAAATTCAACAGGAAAACAGATAAAAATAGGAAAATACTAAGAACAAACTATGTGGATGTGAAGATGTAACATACAGCAGAATAGGTCTACATTGTAAAACTTCTCGCCATCGACTGAAACTCCGCCTACGATCGACTGGTAGATCGTGATCAACTGGTTGGGCACCCCTGGGATAGAGGAACTGCAGAGGAGGAGGAGTATATAATGGAGAGAACGGGGGAGTGATTAGCTAATTGGGAGCAGGTTTGGACAGAAGACGCCAGAAGGGAAGAGGGGCAACAAGGAGTAAACAGGGATAAACTAAAACTGGAAAATTAATTAATCAAAATGGAAAGAAAGACCAATGACTAGAAAGCAAAGAATGGAAAACTAGAAGATAGAAAACAGGAGATAAAAGTAAAACTAAGAAGTCATTTAAAACATGATATAATTCTTAACAATAAAAACAGGAGAAAAAAAAAATTCCAGCATAACTAAAAACTAAACGGAACTAAAAATCCCAAAAACCCTTAAAAAATAAAAGTCCATATTTTCCTTCATCTGTTTTTAATCTTGGGGTCTAACCGGGTTTTAAGCCTCAGCCTGTTTACCGCCTGTTTCATAAAGGCTGGATGAGTGTCTGTGTTTTAAATAAACAGGGTTTGACAGCAGTCAGTATTATTGACTGTACACAGACATCCGTAACACACAGATAAACCAGTTTCCTCTTGTTCCGTAACGGTTTTAATCTCCTCTGAAGTAGCGCCGTACGTTCCTGTTCTTCATCTGACATCTCTGACAAACCATCAGTTCTGTTTCCTGTTAACAGGTGAGTTGGAGGCGCTAATGTGAAAATGTTTGAAACTGTTTGGGCTCCTCTGTTATTTCTGGATGAAAAAGCCAGGATTGTGCTGTAATCTGTGATAATCTCTGGGACAGCACATCAGCATGTCCTGCCACTTCCTTTAAAAGTGTTGCTGGTACAGGAGGAAGTGCAACCTTTTCTAAATAGAATGGTTTATTTTAGGGTTTTTCCACTGAGCTTAGATAAATAAACGAAGAGTTGAAAGAGCGGTGCTGTGATGGCGCCGTTGGTTTAGGGATTAACTCATTCTGACCTGCAGCAGGTGGGACTCTGGAAACAGACAGATGTAGATTTGCTGGTGGTGAAGCGGTTCCTTCAGACTGCATATATCTTTCAGGTTATTTCCTGTTGCTGCATAAGCAACACCTCATTGTAGATTAAAGATGTAAAGATGGATGCATGTTGCTTGGTTGGTTTCCATCACACTAACTCAGAGCTTTCTCCATGTTTTCCACAGACTCAGCCGGCGCCGCATCACCCTACACTGATCCAGGCGTCACTCTGTCTCTCACCCCGGCTGTAAGTCCAGAGGAGTTTGAGCGGCTCTGGATGCGACGACAAGGTAATAAGATGGATGTACGCTTCCATCACTCACTGTAGCTGCATCAGGTCAGCCTTTCAATTCTATTCAGTTTATTTCTATAGCTCCAATTCACATCAAGTCATCTCAGGTCACTTTCCAGTTCACCAGATC
>NW_015150900.1:53668-56835 GCF_000732505.1 Cyprinodon variegatus | reverse complement strand
TAGTTGGTTCCACAGGAGAGGAGCCTGAGAACTAAAAGATCTGCCTCTCTTTAAGGGAGGATGGTGGGGTTTCCTGCACCATTTCACTTATGAATCAACACAGACAGACGACCTGGTCGCACCAGGAAGCGCATCTGACGTAAAAACATCTACATATGTGAGCGAGTTTTGATGACTCAGCAGGGGAAATTATTAAGGTTAATGTTTTATACTTCATTAAGGCTCTTTTTTGCTCTAAAATATAATAGTTTATACATTTCAACTGGTCGAATGGTGTCAGAGGAAAGAAAAGGAAAAAAATATCAAATATTTGATCGTAATAACTAAAATAAAACAAACCTTTTCTAGCCTTAGAACAGACCATGCAGTGCTGCATGGTCTGATAGGCCTCAGCTAAACGACAGGATGTTATCTGTGGTGAACAGAGCAACTGAAGCAAAGCCGGGCGGACCAGTTTCAGGGGCCACCAGCCAACAAGCAGTGGCTCCCTGAAAGAATGCAAACCTCCATTCTCGCATGCTGATAGAGAACAAAGGAAACGAGCATGACGATGTAAACTAAACAGAGAATCCACCGTCAAACTGAAAGATTAGAGAGACGAACAGGTGGAGTAGAAATGCACAGGAGGCACAGGTGAACAGAGAAACATGTCTGAAAGAGAAATTACCTGAAAAACGTCTCTAAGGACACCTGAGAGTAAAAACGCAACCGTTCAACACCAAGAAACACCTGAAGTAGAAAATCTCTGACAGAAAGTAGGAAAATTGACCTGTGCAGCAAAAATAACAGAGGCTTTAAAACAGGATGAGGCTTTGAAACAGGAAGTCATCAGAACATTTCTAACAACACTGTAGAGTTTGGAGAACAGGATCATTTGCAGCTGTTTAAGATCAGAGGAAAACTGGTCTTCATTCCCACAGTCGCTGCATTTAGCCCCACTGCTCCCCAATGGGATGGGCTAAATGCAGAGAGGGACTGTGGGAATGAAGGCCGGTGGTTAAGAGTCTTATTCAGGGACCCAGAGTGGCAGTCTGTGGGGATCGGACCGGGTATTTTCAACCGTCTCACAGCAGAGCGCACTGCTCTAACCACTAGGCCACCACTTCCTGATTCTGGCATGTTCTGTAATTTACATTCAAATAAACATCATCAGTAAAAGTTTCACTGAAAACAACCTTTTAAAAATATGTTGCTTTTTTCTAATCAGTTTTGTTGAAGATGAAAATATTTTGGAAAAACTTTTGAGATGAACCTTTCATCTGCCAGCCACTGGGAAACCCGCTGGGGGGCCGCTGGGAGGCTGCTGGGGGCCAACTAGAGGGCCACTGGGAGAGCCCCTGGGAGGCTGCTGGGGGCCAACTAGAGGGCCACTGGGAGAGCCCCTGGGAGGCTGCTGGGGGCCAACTAGAGGGCCGCTGGGAGAGCCCCTGGGAGGCTGCTGGGGGCCAACTAGAGGGCCGCTGGGAGAGCCCCTGGGAGGCTGCTGGGGGCCAATTAGAGGGCCACTGGGAGAGCCGCTGGGAGGCTGCTGGGGGCCAACTAGAGGGCCGCTGGGAGAGCCGCTGGGGGGCCGCTGGGAGGCTGCTGGGGGCCAACTAGAGGGCCACTGGGAGAGCCGCTGGGAGGCTGCAGGGGGCCAACTAGAGGGCCACTGGGAGAGCCACTGGGGGGCCGCTGGGAGGCTGCTGGGGGCCAACTAAAGGGCCGCTGGGGGGGCCACTGGGAGGCCGCTGGGGGCCAACTAGTGGGCCGCTAGGAGAGCCGCTGAAAGGCCGCTGAGGAGCCACTGGAGGGCTAATGGGAGGGAGCTGGGAAGCCACTGGAGGTCTGCTGGGGGGCCACTGGGGGGAGGCCGTTTGGAGTGCAGCTGGGGGTCTGCTGGGAGGGCCGCTGGAGGGCCCCTGTCATGGAGGTTTCAGAGGTTTCCTGCTGCAGCTCAGCTGGTTTCCATTGACGGCTGATTTAGACTTTGATTTATTTTGTCGTTTTGTCGACACGAATGTAAACAAAAAGACATTTCACTTAAAACAGCTCCAGACAATTTCAGTTTTTTTTTTCATTTTCATTCAGAGGCTTTTGCTGAACTGAAGCTGGAAAACCTCTAAAACCTGCAGAATCAAGGCCCCTGAGGGCCAAACTCTGGGCAGGACTGAGTCTATCATGGAGTCTCTTTGTGTTCATTGAATCCTAAGCATTAACTGAACTGTTGTTTTGGGGACTTTAGTCGTTGATTCAGTCTTAAAGTAAGTGGATTAATAATTAAACAAGCAGCCATTATGTTTTCTGTTGCAAACAGGTTGGTTTCTATTGAGGTTTTCTGTTTAGAAATAAACACACCTTAAATTTATTCTGCTCATATTTGTCCATCAGATAATCTTTGTAAATATAATATTTTTCATTTTCATTCGATGTGAAACTGTGTTGGTGTTGAAAAGTTATTTCCTGCTGAGTCGGTTGACATGCCAGATTCCTAAAAGGTTTTTAAGGAATGAAGAAAAGCAGCAGGTTAATTTCTCTGGATGTAAACCATCTCCATGCTTTGCTATTTTAAGCTACAGGCGGATTCTGGCGCTGTCATCATGGAAAATAAAACAATGGATGTGAAAAACTGCAGAGGTGTCCTGAGCAGCCCTCTACGTGCGTCAATACAGCTGCAGCTGTTTGCAGACGCGTGCTGCTATCATTAAAAACTATCCCTCGTTCTGCAACCCTTCATAAAACTACAGAAAAATCTGATCAGTAATCACTGCTGCTCTGATGCCCTGCAGGCTGCAGCGTTGGTTCCTTCCAGCAGGATAGAAATGTGAAAATAGATAGATTTCTGTTTGGGAGGATTGCTTCTTGGAAATCTAAAAACAGGTTCAGTTCAGGTTTGGCTCATTAAAAACCTGCAGATCCACTTTAGCTTTGCTAAACAGGTTATTCTGATGGAAGAGTTTTAGTCTACAAACACCCTGCAAAGGTTGAAAGGAAAGAAATATAAGATACTGTTACTTCATGATCTGTACCATCAGCTCATCCGGGTTGCCCTCCATTATACTTTGTAAAAAAGACCTAAATTATGTTTTTCCCTCCCTGAAAATAGTAAGCGTACTAAACTAAAACATGTTAAAGGTTAATAAAATAAAACAATTGAACATTATTGTCCCACAGTGGAGAAATTCTCT
>NW_015150900.1:41546-51887 GCF_000732505.1 Cyprinodon variegatus | reverse complement strand
CGTTATTCTATGACCCCTTTAATAATTTATTTCCTGATAAAATAAATGCATTAAAATCCTTTCAGTTTTATCCCTCTGTTTCTGATCTGTACAGGAAATGGGATCCTACGCTCGTTCCAGAAGCTAACTTTATCAGCTTTGGATTTAAACATAAATCTAGCCTTTTTTAGTTCAACGTTTTCCTTTCACGTTAACATTATGCTATATTGTGCGTAGTCTAAAGAAACAAACAACTGGAATGCAGATAAACATGGTTTAATCCGATTTTAATGGACTGCTCCGATGTCCCATGATGACGTCAGAGAAGCTGTTTAATGGAGAAAATGTGAAAAGCACCAAAATTATCTCAGAAAAGTCATAAAATTTTTTTTAAAGATATGTATTAGCATTCTTTAGTGAGTTAAGCAGAGAAATAGGAAATTTTAGTTCCATTATGACATTATTTATGGCGACCTGGACTTATCTGTTCGACATGTGGGGATGGATGGTACGAATCGTGTTTCCTGTACGGATCGTGCTTCTGATATCGATCGTGTTTCCAGTACAGATCGTGCTCCCAGTATGGATTGTGCTTCCGATACAGATCATGTTTCTGGTACAGATCGTGTTTCCTGTACGGATCGTGCTCCGGATACGGATCGTGTTTCCAGTACAGATTGTGCTCCCAGTATGGATTGTGCTTCCGATACGGATCGTGTTTCCGATACGGATCGTGTTTCCGATACAGATCGTGTTTCCGATACGGATCGTGCTCCCGATACAGATCATGTTTCTGATACGGATCGTGTTTCTGATACAGATTGTGTTTCCGATACGGATCGTGCTTCCGATACAGATTGTGTTTCTGATACGGATCGTGTTTCTGATACAGATTGTGTTTCCGATACGGATCGTGCTCCCGATACAGATTGTGTTTCCGATACGGATCGTGCTTCCGATACAGATCATGTTTCCGATACGGATCGTGTTTCCGATACGGATCGTGCTTCCGATACAGATCATGTTTCCGATACGGATCGTGTTTCCGATACGGATCGTGCTTCCGATACAGATCGTGTTTCCGATACGGATCGTGCTTCCGATACAAATCGTGCTTCCTATACAGATCGTGTTTCCGATACGGATCGTGCTCCCGATACGGATCGGGTAGAAACAGATATATTTATTATTTTTTCTTAACCCTAAATCTCTGAGCTTCCCATATTTTTTTACTGAGAGGCTAGTTCAATATGAGTTTATGTTTGTCTCCCCCTGGTGGCCTGGAGCACTTTGTATTGTTGTTCAGCCACTAAAATGTTATTCTCATTTTTGCTGGCTTCCTTTGTAATTTGGCTTCATCTGGGCTGATTTCCGCCCAGAAGCCGCCCATACTTGATCGTTTGGTGCATCTCTTTACATGTTTAAGAAAGGAGATTCAGCGTTTTGCTAACAGCTAATTTCTTTAGTTGAAATTATGACAGAAGCTCAAAGAGCCATTTTCATCTTTGCTTTAACAGAATCAGCTGCTGAGAGGGAAGACTGCCTGTGGCTGGAGGAAACCATCAGGTGTACGGCCGTACCCCGCCGCTCCCCGCAGAGCCTTCACGCCGCCATGCAGCTGGTCAACATCCAGACCCTGGCTTTTACGCCGTCGCACGCTCTGCCATGGAAGGTGTTCCTCTACACGCATACGCTGCAGCCAGACGCCTCCTGCAGCACGCTGGTCCTGGGCGAGCTGCTCTACACCGGAGAGGCTCATCAGAATCCCACAGCCGATGGAGAGCAGGAGGTTAAAGTCACCCTACGGCAGCAGCCGCCAGACATTCAGGCCTTGAGGGCGTTTCTGTCGATCCTTAGCTCCGTACTAAACACACTTTCCCCAGAAATTATTTAGATTCAGCTTTTGGGTCTTTGACTCTAAACCCGCATTATAAAGACGAATGTTATTGATGCCTTGGAAGGAGAGGAACCGGAGAACAAGGCCTGATTTCAACAGGATAAGAGGAAACTGCTCTCTGCTGATGGAGGCTTTGTTAATAATGATTCCTTAAAGAGAATAAAGAGACGTTTCCTTTGGTTCAACCTGATGATGAAGCAACAACAAAGGACTGATCTCTACATTTATCTCCATTTGGGGCTTAGATCAGAGCCAACATGGCAGCACAGACATGGCTGCTGCTAACGGCCTGGCAGGACGATGATGTCTGCGGCTTGTTAGGATCAGTGAGCTAAACGCTCCGCTCTCCGTGATCAAAATGTTTGCTGAAAGATTTCAAACAAACTTCATCTTCTGATGACCTTCCAGAAAGGAAATATCTATTAAAGCTTTTTTCCCTCCAATAAACATTTGAATATTTCTGATCATTGATTGTTAGTTTTTAAACAGTGTGAAAGCAGTTTAAAGCGACCCACACCCAGGTCCACAAAGTAAAATCCCTGCCTGGTTTTCCTTCATCCCGTTCACTGAAGCAGGTGATTAGTCTGCGTTATGGAGCTGGAAACGGATGGAACTGATCTCTGTACTTTCTGACCTGGATCATCCAGTCCAGTTTCACTCGACACCAGTGGGTCGGATTGCTACCTGACCGCAGGAATGAGGGACTATGAAGCGTAGAGCTGGACCACAGAGCCTGATTACTTTATACCCTATCGGATTAATCCATGTGTGATTTCAGCCTTTAGTTCAATAAAAAGAAACAGCAAATGACAGGAATCATTTTTAAAATCTTTACTTCAGGAATCCAACCTGAATTCAAATAGCAGCTAAATGCAGGCTGGGAACCTTTCTGGTAAAACCAGTTGGCGAGCCCTAAAATACAAACACATAACACACAACAAGCTGGAACAGCTGCCAAGGGGTGCAAACGCCACGAAAATACACAGCAGAGACCAACACACAAACCATTTAGAGGAAAAATCCAGAGAAAATAGTGATTCAAAGTGAAAACCAGGGAAATCAGATGATGTTTCATAATACCTCTGATCATAGAAAAGTTTCTGAAAATACGCCCAGCAGAGAGACTTGATCCACAGCTTATGCAGAGTCTAGGTTCTGTAAACATTTGAAGAGGCAGATTTCAGATGATTAAACAGAGAAACATATTCCTGTTTGAACAGGGCAGGGTTACCGTGGAAAGGAAACAACAATGAATCAAATCACTTCAGCCTGCAGCGACATTAATGATCCGTTCAAACAGAGACTCTGGAAACGTCAGAGTTTACAGCCAAACCCTTTTTTCCTAGAAGGAAGTAAAGCTCCCTGGCTGAGTGATGAGGAACCAAGGCCTCGTCCCTGAAGGCCATACGTGTGAGGAATCAATAAACTACCGGTCGGCAGCAGGATTGTTAACGAGTGATGAAGGATAGAAACGTTTAACCGGTTTCTGCCCGTCTGTCTAAATGATAAAGTCAATCAGATGAGGACGGCGCTCAGATGGGGGCTACTGTCATCCTGCTGCTCACAGAAGGGGAACAGCAGAAGTAACCTCTGATACGCTAATTCCATGCTAAAGGATTTTAGCTCTAATTTTAGCCAGAAATAGCTAAAAATAGCTCTAATGTGTGCAGAAATCCATGATCGTCACAGCGCCGACTGCCTTCTCTGATGACACTGGGTGTGCTGAGGCAGGTGGATGATGGCCGCTAACTGCAAGGCTTATATAACTAACCCTAACCAACTGAATCTGACTGCTTTTATAACGAGGATTATTTTAACCAACTGCAGGAATTAGGCAGGAGCAGCGAAAGCTGTCGGTATCTGGAGGAGTTTTGTTTTAAACTCAAAAGCAACAAAGGAGGAATGAGGAGATCAGGGATGAAAGCAACACTTTTAACTTCAGCACATCTAACTTCCTATTTCTTTACAGATGTAGTTCCTAAACGCTTCGATAAAACTACCCTGTAATAATAGCAGCAGCTGCAGTGCTGCCAGTGAATGAGTTCAGGTGGTCCTCTGCTGCAGGCTGGACGGGACAAACTGAACCACGTCTGTCGTCTTTTCAGGTTCCCCCTCTGATGAAAGCAGTTCTGTGACGGTTGGTCTGACAGCAGCAGCTCTCATTGTTCATTCATGGGAAACTTGGCTTCATTTGAACCAAAGTGACGTCTGCTAATGTGTTCTAATGATTCTAAACCTCAGCTGCCAAATTATGACCTCTAGTTAACAAAGATTTCCCACTGCGTAAGGTGTAAATTCATCAAATGAAGACAAATGAAGAAGTTTCCACGTTTAGAATATGTTAAAGTTTAACAGGGAGACACACCTGTTAGCCGTTCTTTATGCAACCCTTAGCTTTGCTGAAGATGGACTTTCACCTGACGGTTATGGTTTGACCTTTAGTAATAAATCAAATACTTTTATAGCTCTGAATCTGTTTTTCTTATCAGCACAATTGGAACAAACCATCTTTCAGTGTTGATGTTTATGTAACGGTTTGTGATTTAGACTGGAGGGATTATAAGCCTTTTTTTTCTCCATATTTCAATTAAATAAATTACGGGGGCCATCTTGGGGAGGTCGACCTGCTCCCCTAACCTGCTGCTTTAAGCCGATCAGAAGAAGGATGCCTCAGCACTGCAGCGTATTTTAGTTTAAATCAACAGACTGATGACATCAGGGATGGAGGGAGAACTTTGTTATACCATCAGAGCTTTGGAGACATCACTGAATAAACAGCAGATATATACTACATAGAATAGAAACTCCTTTTATTGTCCCATAGTGGGTGTATTGTGTTGTTACAGCAGCAAACGTGCATATCTATATAAATCTGTTTCTGTATATAGTAATAAAAATGTCTGACTGGTGCTTTGCAACATCCATCCTATCAGAATATTCGATTACTATATTAACTAAGAATATTTTTATAAACTGAACAAAAAAAACCTGCGAAAATTTGTTCAATATTTAGAAAGTTAAAGTTGATTAAAATTGATTCTGTTCCTGTTCAACATATTACACTGAGCCGAGCTGTCGACCTCCCCAAGATGGCGGCACCATATGATGGGAGAAAGCAGTCAATGCAGGGGTCCACTCTTATATTATGGCTGTGGTTAGGGCAAAGAGCTTGGATCCCAGAGGTTGTGAGTTCGAGCCCCATTCCCACAGACTGCCACTCTGGGTCCCTGAGCAAGACCCTTAACCCCACACTGCTCCCTGGGCGCCGCACCCTGGCAGCCCAGCGCTCCCCAAGGGGATGGGTTAAAAGCAGAGAGGGAATTTTGTTGCTCTGGATTTCTGACAGTGGAAAGACAATAAAGTTTAATTTTATTCTAACTTCTATTGCTTTAATCCGTTTTTGGCTGTGGACTCTGGGCGCCGCGTTATTAACTGCTGCCTTTGACACAGTTGACCATAAAGTGTTCATTTCTGGTTTGGAGCAGTGATGGGGAGTCAGCGCCTTACTCATCCTATTAGGCTCAGCCAACTTTCTTAGTAAAAGCGGGTGAGTCTGCCGCTCCTCTCCAATACGGAGGCCCTCAGGGGTCAGTATCGGGCCCCTTGCCCTTCTCCTCGTACCTTCCTTCTTTCTTGTCCTACTTCAGGAAACGTTCCCTCCAATGTTACCCAGATTACCCCACATTTATCTCCTTCTTTTAAAAAGCCAAGAGTTTCTCCTCAGACTCGTTCAAATGTCTCCATGTCATAAGATCCTGGAAGGACTTAAATGTTTTACATCAGAATGAGCAAGAACCAGGTGATGGTTTTCATCTACATACATTCTCTGCTTTAACATGTTAAGCCTGTTATCTGGGATTTAACCTGCTAACCAAATCAACCTTTTTTTTTCATTTGAGGCAGTTAAAGTTAACCCTTCATATCCAAACAGTGATGTTGTAATCTGTGTTTGTAATCTGATGCTTCTATCAGGCATCTGCAGGTTGTGCAAAATGCTGAAGAACAACTTTTAAGGAGAAAACCAAAATGTTGGAGCACATTACTTATCTGAAAATCTCTTCCTTGGTTGCTGAATGTTAAAGGATCAGTTTTAAATGATGAATTGCTTTTAAATCTCTAAATGTTTTTCCCTCCTTTATCTCTGAGCTGCTCCTTTAAACCTCCTAAGCTCTGCCAACCAGCAGCTCCTGCTCCCTGAATGAGAAGAGGAGCTCTCTATAACTATATATATAATTATCTTCCTCCTTTCTGAGACTTTTTTCATTTTTCTGAGGTATATTGTACCTTATTTTTATTTTACCTTCTGTTGTAATTCCTATAATTAATTTTATTTTATTTACTTAATTAATTGTAACTATTTGACATTTTTTAACTAATATTTTTTTCTTTTAGCTTGTCTGTTATAGAGGCGTGTTTATTGCACCTTCATGACCTTTCTTATTTCTATAAATGCAGGGCTATGGAATCATTGAAAATGTTCGGTGTTCAGACGAACTTGGTTACCCGACCATTCGGTGACAGATGTGTCACTGCGCATGCGCAGACGGCGCGCCGCCCTGTAGTGCGCAGAGGAAATGAGCCTCCCAGTTGGTCTCCGCCACCTGATGCTCCTCACACCGAACTCCGGTACCGGCGGCCAGAGGCGCGGAACTCACCGGTTCTAACCGGTTCTGGACCTTTTCTTTGCGGCCTCCTCATGTCTGCTAAGCGGCGTCCAGCGGCGGACAGACGTTAACTTTAGACGTCGCTCTAAAGTCCCGGAGAGTCAGGACGGTTCTCAGCGGTAAGTCTGGCTGCGTGTGTCCGCTAACAGTTGCTCCTCTGTCGGGTGGAAACGTTCAGCTGCTCCGGTGGAATAAACTCCTCCGGTTCTCAGAAGGACGGATAAATCCTGAAAACACACACAGCTGAAATAAAGCCTCCATTAAATCATCCTGAGAGTTAAAAAACTTTTCCCTGTTTCTCTCCTT
Source organism: Cyprinodon variegatus (assembly GCF_000732505.1). Lineage (NCBI taxonomy): Eukaryota > Metazoa > Chordata > Actinopteri > Cyprinodontiformes > Cyprinodontidae > Cyprinodon > Cyprinodon variegatus. The sequence goes on along the minus strand of NW_015150900.1, from coordinate 45,041 downwards.
AAAACTAACGCAGAGTTTATTCAACGAAAATAAAACAAATTTGTTTCCAAACAACTTTGTTCTAATTAGATTTTTTTCTTAAATGTTTTTAATGTAATTAGATAAGAGAGAAATAAGTTGTTGTAAATATGCATCATTTATCATGTGTTGTTTTGTGTTTAAATTAAGGCTCTAATAAATAGGAATAAAATCCCCCCTGATAATACTTGATTATATGAAGATAAAAAAATTAAAAGTAATCAAATGTTTTATTATTAACAATCTTCAGTCAATCAACTGGTTTTCCTTAGATAGAAAACTTTGAATCAATATGACTTTATGATCCGGTTGAAATATAAAATGCCTTGAGATGACTTGTGTTGTGAATTGGCGCTATAGAAATAAACTGAATTAAATTTAATTGAATTCAGTCTCAACATTAAACATTTGTTGTTAAAAATATCACAGATACCAGTTAAAAAATCGGAGAAATAAATGCAAAATAAAAAGCATCATTTAACAACATTTAAGGCGTTATTATAATATAAATACATAAATAATCCATAATCTTATCCCAGCTGTGGTGGTGAGGGGTGCTGGTCCCTATATCCAGCTGTCTACTGGGGAGGGGCGGGGTCCATCCTGAACGGAGGGGCGGGGTCCATCCTGAACAGAGGGGCGGGGTCCATCCTGAACAGGGGGGCGGGGTCCACCCTGTAGAGGTCACCAGTCCATTGCAGGGCAACACAGAGACAAACAGGACAAAAAACTATTCACACTGGCATCTAAGGAGAATTTATAGAAGCCAGTTAACCTAACAGTCATGTTTTTGGACTGTGGGAGGAAGCCGGAGTACCCGGAGAGAACCCAAGCATGCTCAGGGAGAACAGAAAGACCCAGGGCCGGGAATCAAACCCTGTAAGGCAGCAGTGCAGCCCATGTAAATAATCCATCGATGTAAAAATTTACATCCGTCACTCGTCTGTCTCTGGATGTTTGAGTATCCATGTTTTTCTCCTCCTCTCCATGTCTCTGATTGGTCGGCTTTAACCGCTTTCTGCTATTTTCTGTGACGTTTTACTGAAATCTGCATTTATTAAGATGCTTTTTTTGGTTCATTTTTTTCTTTTTAAAATAATAATTACATCATGCTTAGCTGCGCTTTCCCAACATGTGAGGAGCTTGAGTGACATTCGTAGCAAACTGGGCAGCTAAATTCATCCCTATCCACGCAGAGATTAGTGCTCTGAAATATTAATGAACCTTTTGAAAGATTTTTTTTCTCCTGATCAGACAGCGAGTTCCTCTCATGATGTAAACTAAAGGATCAGGCAAATGATGCCCCATCCAGGATTCTGTTGGCTTTTCAATCCCTCCAGAGGCCAACTAATGAGAAAGTGAACATAAGATATGAACCCTAAAAACTCTATAATAGATGGAATTTAACTCCAGGACTGTTTTATTGTCCTATTCCCAGTGCAGACAGCGGCCTTCTCTCCTCGCTCTGGTGCTCTCCTCCCTGGCAGACTTCTAGGATCTCCTGCAGTCCTCCCTCTAGTAGTTAGCTACTAGCGGCTAGCCACTAGAGGCTATCTGAGGCTAGCTGGTCAGCCGCTGCCTCATTCTTCCAGGATATCTTCACCTTCAGTGCTCTGTTTGCCCAGCAAGCTTTGCTGATCTACCGCTGTGCTCCGCCTCTTGAATCTCCTCCGCCTGCGGCGCTACGTCTGGCTGGCGGGGTCCTCTGATCGCCGGTTGCCCCTTCTTGGCGCTCTCTCTGTTGGTGTTCTTGCACTAATTTCCGGCTGCTCCTATCTGAGCCCCAGAACGTCATCTGACCTTCCCCTTGTTGTCCGGGTGATTTTTTTCCACCAACGCGGGACAGTGACGCCTCAAACTGGGTTGGATATGTGGAAGTAGCGCTGAAAGCGATGTTAACTGTAAACATCCACAGTAACCTGGACTTCCTACCCAGAACCTCTTCATGAGAGGCGGAGGAAACTTCTCTCTTCATAGATCCTTTCTGCAGTTAGCAACCAGCTAGCAGAGCAGCCGACGGAGAAACTTTGTAGCAGGAAGTCGGCGCAGACGCAGTTTATGGATCGGAAAGGTCTGTGGATTGGATCGGGATTTTCCGATCTGTAAATCGGATCGGTTTGGATTGGATCGGATCGGACTGGATCGGCCCCTTCCCTGCTGTTCAAGTCAACAGACATGAAGAAAAATACTGAATGTCAAATATAAAGCCATTTTTTTTTCCTGTTTGCTGAGGGGCTGTGATCAGTAAAACTAAAACATAAAAAAAATTCAGACGTATAAAAACATAAGAGTTTGTAAAAATGATGGTGGATAACTTTAATTCCTCGTATCCTTTATCAGCTTAAATCAGATTATAAACCGACGATGCTGTGAAGATTACTGCCTGTCTGACGGACAGGAATTCATGCAGCCTGGAAAACCAGCAGCCGTCCATCCGGCAGCAGTCAGTAACTGGAATGGGTGGGGCCCACATGGTGGGGGGGTTCCTCTGGGTTGGTTTCAGAACAGATCAATATTTCATATTCCGCCTAAACTCTTAAAAACTGCCACCTGTGAGGCGCAATCTGAGCTTTCGGTTCCTTATTGAAACCAACTGTTGGCCCCTGAAGGCAGAGCTGTGGCATCCAGGCGGCGGGCTGACGCTGCTAAAGCTCTCTATGACGTTCAAGGACCAGATAAAATGCCGTGGCGTGCCACATTCGGCCCGCAGGCCTTCAAGTTAACTCAACAATCCAGAGAATTGATTTAATCCTTATTGATGCTGCACAGCTCGCTGCTCTTTGTCAGGTTTCTCCTCAGACATCTCTGAGAAAGGAGCTGCCAGAAAGCTGAGCAGCAGCCGGCATGTCGCCGCCCGCCGAGGGACACCGGAGACGGTTTCCTACGGGGTCGGATAAGAACAGAGGGAGTCCAACCATCCGTAGATAAGAGGACACACATATTTCACATGTTTCACAGCAGAACCTGCTGAGTCAGAGACTCATCACACCCTAAAGCTGCATTGAAGGATTCTGGAAAAACCAGAAGCAAAGTTGGATCTAATCTGGAGGTTTATGAGGTTGTTAGAAGCATAAATTGTTTGAAGGTTGTTAGAGTTTATGATTTGCGGCCTGCTGTAAACCAGGGAGAGGAATCTGAGTAGTGTTTATTGAGGAGTGTCCTGTTGATTTAACCTGGAAAATATAGATAAAATGCATTAAAAAAATCCAGCAGACTCCAGGTACCAAACAATTCAACTAAATTCAGCTAATGATTAAAATACAAAAACAGGCTCAGGCTCAGGTCCTTCACTCACTCTTTACCCAATGGGGTTTAAACAACAAGCCCCGCCCCCATCTCAGTACTCATCCAAACATCAAGTCCCTACCTGTCAGTGTTTATTAGCTTTTTCTAAACAGATTCCAGACGTTCCTGCATTGATTTACACTCACCGGCCACTTTATTAGGTACCCCATGCTAGTAACGGGTTGGACCCCC
>NW_015150900.1:28602-39181 GCF_000732505.1 Cyprinodon variegatus | reverse complement strand
GATACCGATAGGGGGCCGATTATATCGTGCATCCCTAATGATAACAGTGCAATTAATCAGCATAAAATTAATACATTCAGCTAAAAAAATGGTAAATTATTAAAATGCATTAAACAACAGCAGCAGAAGTCATTTTAGCAAAACTTCATCAACAGGGCGGGGTATGTGTGCGTGGGGGAGGCATGTAAATGTATGATAGTCCTCCCAGTTCATGTGATGAAAGGGGGGGGACGGCGTTAACACTGGTCCTCAACCACGTGACCATGCGGTTAAATGTGGTGACTCTATAACTACTTTAAAGCAGAAACAAACAAAAACAGCAAAGAAAAGAGAACAAGAAAGAAATACCACTTGCAGCTTTCACAGCACACTCATTTCAACCAAATGAACCAGAGCTCTTATAACCAACACAGATTAAAATCACCTTTCATTCAAATCCCTGAATCTACCTGTCTCTCCCACCGAGCGCAGCACCTCATTAATGCATCAAAAGAAAAGGGGAGTGATATAACTTTGAGTCCGTGAAGGAGCGCGGTGGGGGTGTTTGGGTTACGAGGGGGCACGCGGTCCGGCTCCAGCCGCGCGGGTCTTCTCAAACACGGGATCTGCTCTCTGCGTTTAGGTCGAGGGAGATTTACTTACCTTCACGCTGTGAGTTTGAAACCATGAGTGACGTGGGGGGATTTCCTGTTGAAGTATCAGCCTCCTCCATCAGCTGATTGGGCCATGCGTCAGCTGACCGCCTCTACAGTGGGGAGTTACAGAAACTTCCAGAGAATGTTTTGTTCTCTTTGTGAAAAAGGAAAGGGGGATGGTTTAAGATGGTTCATCCAACTGATTTGGGCTCCATTGTGGCAATATATCCCAACAACAGTCTGGTTTATCTGGATCTGAGCTGCTGAAATTCAAGAAACACTTTGAAAACACATCAGATCTCAATGGGGCAAAAAATCATGCTTTTTATTTTTACTGATATGGACTGGGTGATGTGTTAGGAACAAAGGATGCCACATCCTTTGATGGAAATGAAAATGATCAACCTACAGAGGGCTGAATTCAAAGACACCCCAAAAAGTACAGTGAAACAATGATGCAGCAGGCTAGTCCATTTGGTGAAATTTCATTGCAGCAACTCCAAATGGTATTCAGTCATTTGTATGGCCCCCACATGCGTGTATACTCCTAATAAGACGACGGATGGCGTCCTGGGGTATCTCCTCCCAGATCTGGCCCAGGGCATCACTGAGCTCCTGGACAGTCTGAGGTGCAACCTGGCTGCGTCAGATGGATGGAAACATAATGTCTCAGAGGTGTTCTATTGGATTTAGGTCAGGCGAGCGTGGGGGCCAATCAATGGTATTAGTTCCTTCATCCTCCAGGAACAGCCTGCATATTCTCGCCACATGAGGCCGGGCATCGTCGTGCACCAGGAGGAACCCAGGACCCACTGCACCAGCATAGGGTCTGACAATGGGTGCAAGGATTTCATCCTGATCCCTAATGGCAGTCAGGGTGCTGTTGTCTAGCCTGTATAGGTCTGTGCGTCCCTCCATGGATATGCCTCCCCAGACCATCACTGACCCACCACCAAACCGGTCATGCTGAACGATGTAACAGGCAGCAGAACGTTCTCCACGGCTTCTCCAGACCCTTTCACATCTGTCACATGTGCTCAGGGTGAACCTACTCTCTTTTGTGAGTAGACACAGCAAACCTTCTGGCAATGGCACGCATTGATGCGCCATCCTGGAGGAGTTGGACTGCCTGTGCAACCTCTGTAGGGTCCAGGTAGCGCCTCACGCTAACTGTAGTGACAGTGACCCTAGCCAAATGCAAAACTGGTGAAAAAGAGTCGGAAAAGATGAGGAGGGGAAAAATGTCAGTGGCCTCCACCTGTAAAACCATTCCTGCTATGATGGTCGTCTCATTGTTGCCCCTCTGGTTCACCTGTTGGTGATTTCATTAACACCAAAGCAGCTGAAACTGATTAACAACCCGCTCTGCTGCTTACCTGACCAAATCAATATCCCAGAAGGTTAATTAACTTAAAGCTATACTCTGATTATAAAGTGTTCCTTTCATTTTTTTGAGTAGTGTATTTATCAAGAATATCCTCAGATGTTGGATCTTCTTTTGGCAGGAGATGCGGCGGCGTTCCAGGAAGAAGAATGTGGTTTTGGGTGCGCTACTCCTGTTCGCTGCGCTCTACTGCTTATATCCCTTTGACTTCCTCCTGATGGTGAGCGCTCACACTCAGAACGGCTGTGAAGAGACCTGAGGAGGCCCTGGATGTGCTCACCCCTTCTGTCTTCGCAGGGATTGAAGTCGATTGCGAGTCCTGTGAGTCGGCCGGTGGAGAGGCTGGTCAGTAAGGACTCCTGGGTGGAGCAGGGAGATTTCCTGCCTCTCAATGTGACCTATCAGCTGCTGGCGGGAGCTCCACCCAATCAGCAGAGTGAGTGAGGCTCTGATGGAGGCCTGGTGTGTCTGTAGGATTCATTCATTCACTCAGGTCACTGTAAGGAAGCGCCTTCTATTAACAGTCATCAATTAGTGACTCTGACTGTAGGTTGATGAGATGTTTGGAGCAGAATCACCTTTTCTACAGATTTAAGGTCATTTATGATGTTTCTGACGACCAACTTTAATCCCAGTAAAGTTTGATAACTCCAGAGCAGGAAGAAAGTCAGTCGCTTTTATTTTCATAAACTTCAAGCTTAGTTTTGTTTAAGTTTTACTGATTTCTTTCTTTCTGCAGAAAAACTCCTTTTGCTCGATTAAAGACGACAACATGGAAGAAAAGGAGCAGGAAATAAAAGCAACAAAAGAGCATTTAAATAAATGTTCAATTAACAAAATGCATTATTATATAATTCATTTTATTTTATAGGGACAAAAGAATATTTATTTACAGTTTTTATGTATTTAATTAGGAATAAAATGTCTCTCCCAAAGCAGATTAGCGCCTCCGTCTTTCAGCTAAAGCCTTTAAAACACATCCTGATCCTCTGAGAATGTGCATCAGCATCAGGTCTTCATCCTCCTGCTAACATAGCAGCAGCTATATGAAGCTCTAGTTTCCTCTGATAACTTGGTTTAAGTTTAATGAGCTTATTTCTGCGTAAAGGTTTGGTGTCTGTGGGGTAAATCATCTGTTCTTAACGTAGAACCACATCTGCAGCTTTCAGATCTGAACTCTGAAGGTTTCGGTCTGAATGTTTCAGGGTTCCTGACCGTCGGCCTGTCGTCAGTCAGGCGGAAGAAGAGCAGCTACCTGGTGAGCACCCTGCAGTCGCTCTTCTCTCAGTCGTCTCCTGAGGAGCGCTCCTCCATGGTGGTGGTCGTGCTCCTTGCAGACTTTGACGTCAGCTGGATCAGCGGGACCCTCAGGGAGATCAACTCCACGTTTCCTTCGGAGCTGGACCGCGGCCAGCTGCTGCTCATCCATGTTTCCCAGGAGTGGTACCCTCCTCTAACAGGTGCAGACCACGTGCTCGCGCACGCCGCTGCTTTAATTCTCACGATGTACTCATGCATGTTTCTCTGCTGCCCCCTGAAGGTTTGAAGAGGAATTACAATGATGCTCCCGATCGGGTGTCGTTCCGCTCCAAGCAGAACGTGGATTACTCCTTCCTGATCCACTTCAGCGCCGGTTTGGGCCGGTACTACCTGCAGCTGGAAGATGACGTCCTCTCTGCCCAGAACTTCCTGACAACCATCAGGAAACGCATCGAGGAGCAAAACGCAAAGAAGGGCAGCTGGGCCATGCTGGAGTTCTCAGCCCTCGGCTACATTGGGAAGCTCTACAGGTCCTCGGATCTTCCTCTTCTGGCCCGCTTCCTCCTCCTCTTCTACCAGGAGATGCCCTGTGATTGGCTGATGACTCACTTCAGGGAGCTGCTGACCCAGAGACAGAGCATCCTCTTTAAGCCTTCGCTCTTCCAACACATCGGCACGTTCTCCTCTTTCCAGGGAACCTACAACAAGCTGAAGGACAAGAACTTTGAGGAGGGGGTCTACACCAACCCCCCCGCTGAAGTTTTCACCAACATCTCCACCTATCAGAAGCACCTCCCCCGACTGGCCTGGGAGGCCGGCGAGGAGTTCTTCTGGGGGCGCTCTCCAGAGAGAGGGGATCATCTGACAGTGGTGTTTGTGGAGCCGACGGTGGTGACGGGAATTCTGGTGGAAACCGGATCCGGGGGGAAGGACCTTCTGGACTCGGGTCAGCTGGAACTAGGCCGAGACGTCAAGGAGAAGAGCTGCAAAAGCTTCCAGCCCATAGGAGAGTTTAAGAGTGGGAAATTTGAGATGCGAGGTGTGGACAAGCTGCTTAGCTCCGCCTCTTCCTGTCTGAGGATATTAGTGACGGCTTCGCAGAAGGACTGGCTGATTGTTCGGAAAATAAGGATCACACATCAAGCTGCTAGTTAATTCCAGGCTGACGGACGAGCGGTGGACCAATCAGAGCGTCTCAGTGACCTGAACAAGCGAAGCCATTGGTTGGTTTTCTTCTCTCTGCGGCCATGAGAGGAACCAGGCTGCTTCTCCTCTCCTGTGGGACAGTTTTCCTTCCTCCAAACTTTCCCCACATGCTCCTCTCATCCCGTTGGAGTGGAGCAGCCTCCTGCTTCCCCACATATCAGATGCTTTGTGTGTGTGTTATTTTTTTTTTTTTGCAGGCTTGCATACTTATTATTATTATTATTATTATTATTATTGTGAAAATCTGCAAACTACCTTTAGTGTGTTTGGAAGGGCTGTTTGTCTGCTGTGTTTAAACTCAGGGCGCTCTATTTCTATGTTGAAAGTCCTCCTTTCTTCCTTCGATGCATCTAAGGCTCAGCTGACAGTTAGAAAGCTCGTTAAAACAGAGCGGAGACCTGAAGGAAGGGATGCACTGCTGATGTTAAACATCTGGATGCCTAAACCAATAAAACTATGCACTGAATAATCTGGGATTGAGATTAAAACTTTGTTTTCTGTCACTTTTCTCCTGCAGTTTTAACTGATTTTAATTACCTTAAAACTTCAGAATCATTTTCCTCTCCCTGCTTTCAAACTTCAAACATTTCAAGTCATTAATCAGAAAAACCCAAAATTCTTTTATATATATATATCAATTAGAAAACTCTTTTATATATATATATATCAATTAGAAAACTTCATTTAACTCAGAGCTTTGGATTCATCTCCAAAACTATGTAACTAAAGGAACAGATTGATTGAACAGATGAGAACATTCAGAGCTCATATTTAGGCTGGTTTAAAACTACTTTTCCCTCCAAAAAATCAAAGTAAATCAGATTTAAATACCTTAAATTTCTTCTAAAGGTAGAGAAATTTAAACATAAGACACAGAAGTGGAACCAGAAAGACTTGGACGGCCCATGGGATCCAAACCGGATCCTTTTGCACTAATCCGGATGCACGTCCAGCAGGGTTAGGGTTATAAAGCGTACGCGGTCTATTCACGCCATGTTCTCCACGCAGGCGTCTCCACAGCAGCATCACTTTGCTCTGATGTTGGTCCGAATGGGAGAAAAACCCAGAAAGAGGGAATCTATCAATAGCAGCAGTGAATCTGCTAATCCCTGCTGTGCTGTGAACGTTTTAGAGCTAATCCAGCTGTCATTGTGGCTCCATTAACATCAGTCCAATGTTAATCCCTTTGCTTTGAGCAGCTAGAGCCGCGTCCATCTCCGCCCCGTAGAACCAACCCAGGATCAGTCTATATGGACTCAGCTGCATGAACTCTGCAGAGTTTACAGCAATAATCCTGTAGAAGAAGCTTCAAACCTACATTTTAAATTTCAATAGTGCAGAATAAATCTGTAGGGATTGAGGCTCCATACAGGGGCCGGGGGTCCGGGCCTTGTTATGGTCCATCTACTGACGACGTGATTTCTTCTGAGGACTTCTGGCTGATAACCTGTACTGACCCATCACGGGGACCAACTTCTTTATGGTGATTTAAAAACTTTAAGCTTCAACACATTGAGGCAGAATCGTTATGATCTGCGAGATCAGGGGGCTGCAGCCTGGAGCTCCAGAGCCGCTTTGGGTTTATGGTAAACCAGGACTGGATTTGAATTTATGGGCTGCATTTTCATAGGACTGGATCCTCCGAAGGCGCGGTCTACCTGGACCAGATCCTCCGAGGACCCGGTCTACCTGGACCGGATCCTCCGAGGGAGCGGTCTACCTGGACCAGATCCTCCAAGGGTGCGGAGGATCCATCCATCATCCATCTATCATCCATCTGTCATCCATCCATCACGTTTACCCCTGCTGGGGTGGTGAGGCGTGCTGCTGCCTTCCTCAATCTCTCTGCGGGCGAGAATTCATTTTCATAATATACATTTTTTTTTATAGAGATAGAGGATTATAGGTGAAGCTAATTTCATCCTCTGGCAGGACCAGCCCAGCTGCTCCCTCTACCAATATTTTTAATCTCCTTTGTTAAAATTCAGATACATCCTGCCTCCAAAACCCACACATATCCTCCCTCCCTCCTATACCCCCCCTCCACAACCTGCCCCATACCTTTAATACTGCACCACTCTTGATATATTATTTTAATGACCCCCCGCTTTAACGTTTGATCTATAACCACCATGGATTTCCAGATTCACTGGAATGATCAGAAGAGCTGGAGATGCTAACATGCTAACTAAATCATTGATGCACAATCTGGTGGATTACTTAAACCAACTGTGATTATACTGAACTGTAACCGTAACCGTAGTGATGACCTGATCTTAATGGTCCAGTGACGTTCCTGGTTTTGACCCATTAATGCAGAATAAACAGCAAACTAGTCACGTTCGTTGGATGATCGGTCATTAGGTTTTCATAAAATTAAAGACTTAAACATCAACATTTGAAAATATTTTTGATTAGGACTATTCATTTCAATCTCATATTAATCCCGTTTCTGGAATTTCCTTATTTTTCTTCCATAATATCAGAAAATGTAGAAATATTCTGCCCTGGAGTGACGCTGTAAAAAAAAAAAGTTGATTCATTGCTTTAAGGTGAGATTAGCGGGCAGTCAGTGGTGCAGAAGGTTGTGGGTTCGATTCCTGGCCCACTGTGTGTCTGTGTGTGAATGGTTGTTTGTCTCTGCGATGGACTGGAGACCTGTCCAGGGTGAACCCCGCCTCTCAGCCATAGGCAGCTGAAGATAGACACCAGCAGCCCTCAGGATCCCACTTGGGATGAAGCGTGTCAGAAAAAGGATCGATCAATCAACAGCATAGATTAGAGATGATAGAGCTGGGCCTGTATTTCCTTTCTGGAGGCTGGTTCTGGTTCTGCTGGAGGTTTCTATCTTTTTTAAACCGAGTTTTCCTCTCCACTGTCGCTACATGCTTGGTGGAGGGATTGCTACAGAACTGAAACAATCCAAGTCAATATTTTCTGTCTGTTCCTGCTCATCTGGGAGGAACAGATGGATGACTGGATGCAACCAGCTGGTTTTCCTTAGATGGAAAACTTTGAGCCTGAACTTGAACAGACTGGATCTGGTTGATCTAGATCAGGGGTGTCAAAGTGGTTCCAGAAAGGGCCGTGAGGCTGCAGGTTTTTTCTTTTCAAATATGCAATAGCAACCAGACTCCATTCATCTCATCAAGTGAGTCCAATCTGAACATGATGACTTGATGAGATGAATGGAGTCTGGTGGCTATTGCTTGGTTGGAAAGAAAACCTGCAGCCACACGGCGCTTTAAAACCCCTGATCTAGATCTATATAGAGTCTGGAGGTGACGGGTGTTCTTATAGAAACACATTAGAAATACCTCCCCTCTGACCAGCCAGGGGACTGAAAACTGTCTGCTGCTGTTCATTGTTGCGCTCTGAACAATGAAAGCTCAGTTCATGTAATAATAGAGTGAACCCGGGTCTGCCATGTTTCACCATATCTATCTATCTGATGCGGATCTGTGCTTTTTACACAGCAAAGCGATTATTCCTCCGTGTTACTGCCAGATGTTTGACATCTGCTGTCTGCATTATTTCTACAGGCTCACAACACATATTTATTGGCTTTGGGTCTAAAACTTTTATTTCTTAGATTTTATATTATTTGACAGTTTTAGAGGCTCTAAATTCCTTTAAAACTCAAAGATGAAGTGAATAAAGTATTTGTGAAATCCTGTTGGTGATGGACGTGTTCATTAAGAGGAGAACAATGCAGCTCCTTCTGTTGCTTTCAGGAACTCTGCACCAATCAGCTGACAGAGCAAAGACACAGCTGGACTTGCAGCCATCTTAACTCCTACCTCCATCATGCATGCGGAAAGGATACTTTGATTTTAATGCCCTTGATTTAATAAAAGGGTGAAATAATTTACACTATAAAAAACCTAAAATCAATGGGAGATCTGAAAGGATTAGTCTGAGAGCAGCAGAGGGCGCCCCCTGTGCTCATTACTATCACTGCATCATTTTGATCATTTAACTAGAAAAAAAGGAAAATATCAGCATAAAGAATTGGCCCCAAAAAATCAGCAGCACATATTGGGGGATCAGCTAGACTGATGCAGAAATAATTGGTATCGGTGTTAAAAGCACCTGCATCAGTGGTTCTGTAGAGCGGTACGTTTATGCTGGGCGGACAGGGGTTAGGTCTCCCTCCTTCCTGTTCAGACGGGCCCCCGCTTGGATCACCTGGATGCTAAACACACCTGAACAAACAATCCCAAAGGTTGAAGGTTATATAAAAACAGGCTCATCTGTTGGAACACGACCTGCTTTAATGCCAGATGGATCAGCCAGCGGTTTGGATATGAAGCGACCTCCTTCTCCAATAGAACAGAGAGAAAAAATGAAAATAAAAAACAGCAGCATATTTATTGCATGTGTTAGAAAATCCCCGACTTAAAGCAGCTCCAACCTGAGTCATCTGTGCAGAACTGGGAGGGAAGCTGGATGCTTAATTTGCAACTAAAATGTAGATTATTTTCTCGCTGCGGTTTTAATGAAAGAATTACTGTAGAAAATACGGTTTGACGTCAGAGTTTTTTATTGAATTAAAGAAAGTTAATGGTAGAATTCATCTTTTTAAAGTCACATTATTATTATTATTTTATTTCTGTTAAATGTTTGTATTCACTTTATTGTGGGATAAGAAAAATGCTGTTTTTTATTCCCATCTGACTCATTCTGAGGAATTCTAATCTCCACAATCAGACAAAGTTTCCTTATTTTGTAAAACATTTATTTCACTGCTTTGTCCTTTTCTGATGAATTATCACTCATCAAGCACCAATAATGTTCATCTCCTTTAAGTTGGATACAATACATTTATTAACGTTTTAATGTGCTCTGAAACTTGAAATAATGGAAGACTTTCTTTCTGATTTCCAATTAATCCATTAATGGGACCTCTGACTCTTTTTATGTCCTGCAGGGTGTCCCGCTCCTCAGCGGTCCCGCTGGTTGCCTTTCTGTGGACCTGGAGGAGGATTTAGCCCTTTGCTCAGACATGTTGCTCTGGGATCCACTCTCAGGCCTGGAGGAGGTTTTACTCTCAGCTTCATGAGTCGTTTCTCCAGCTTCACTCGTTGAAGCTCGTTGGATCTGATGAGCCGGAGCTCCCGCCTCGTGTCTCTGGGAGCCGGAGCTCTCACTGCCAGTCAAGGGGCGGTTCTGGGACTCTGGTCTGCTTTCGGCTGCGGTTGATGGGTTAGCCGAGCTTCGACGTTCATCATTCTGTTTTTGTAAAGAACAAAGAATCATCAAAATTTAAATCTGCAAACAGAGAAAAAGGGACATTAAAGGACAAATTAATGTCATTTAATTCTTTCTGTTTTATAGAAGCATTATAATCTACAAATAGCATGGTCTCACTTAGCATGGCCAGTTAGCATGGTTACAGTTAGCATGGTCTCAGTTAGCATGGTCTCACATAGCATGGCCGGTTAGCATGGTCTCACTTAGTATGGCCAGTTAGCATGTTCACAGTTAGCATGGCCAGTTAGCATGGTCACAGTTAGCATGGTCTCACTTAGCATGGCCAGTTAGCATGGTCACAGTTAGCATGGTCTCATTTAGCATGGCCAGTTAGCATGGTATCACTTATCATGGCCAGTTAGCATGTTCACAGCTAGCATGATCTCAGTTAGCATGGTCTCACATAGCATGGCCGGTTAGCATGATCTCACTTAGCATGTTCACAGTTAGCATGGTCACAGTTAGCATGGTCTCACTTAGCATGGCCAGTTAGCATGGTGACAGTTAGCATGGACAGTTAGCATGGTCACAGTTAGCATAGTCTCAGTTAGCATGGTCTCATTTAGCATGGTATCACTAACATGGCCAGTTAGCATGGTCACAGTTAGAATGGTCTCACTTAGCATGGCCAGTTAGCGTGGTCACAGTTAGCAAGGTCTCACTTAGCATGGCTAGTTAGCATGGTCTCAGCATGGCCAGTTAGCATGGTATCACTTATCATGGCCAGTTAGCATGTTCACAGATAGCATGGTCTCAGTTAGCATGGTCTCATATAGCATGGCCGGTTAGCATGGTCTCACTTAGCATGTTCACAGTTAGCATGGTCACAGTTAGCATGGCC
>NW_015150900.1:24497-27702 GCF_000732505.1 Cyprinodon variegatus | reverse complement strand
AGCTGCGACATATGAATCAAGATGCTAGGACTGAAAAAAATTGATTGACAGATGACTGTTGATATATGATTCTCAACGTGGAAAATCTTAAAACTCCACAGAGTCCACTGTTTCTGTTTGTTCAATTTAAGAATAATTTGGACCCTCATGGTTATGCCATGAGACATGCAGATGAAGGACGATTTGTAATTTCTAGGGCGAAAACTAATTTTCTCAAATGCACCTTTGCTTACAGAGCAATGAAAGAATGGAACTCATTGCCATTAATTCTCATAAAAATTGTACATAAGTCTGCTTTTAAAATGCAACTTAAGAAGTTTTTAGGAGCAACTTATCTATAAATGAAATAGTTTCATATTGTAATTTATTGTAACTTATTAAAAAAAAATTTAACATTTTAAATTGTAACTTTCTTTGTTCAGTCTTATTGATATACTTATATTTGTCATCTGTCAAACATGTTCATGAATTTACATCATATACTGTATTTTAATGATGTGGACCCCAGGAAGAGTATCTGGGTGTAAAGCACATCTAATGGGGATCCTAATAATAAATAAACAAAATTGGCCGAATTAGGTGTTCAGGCACCCACAGATTTTAAGACAGGACGTTTTTTTTAAATAGAAATTTTCTATATTTTGGACAATAATGTCTGATAAAGAGTACATTTATATACATGTTTAAGCCAGAATGATTTGACATTTAAATATGACTTCCTTATGACGAAAAATAATAACCCAGAAGAGATAATGAACCGCCGAGCCGACTGCAACCGTTGGGATTTTTCCACACAGTAAAAAAAGCTAATTTTTAAATGTAATGGTTAAAGATATTTTCCTGGACTGTGTGAGAAAATCTCCTCCATTGGAGAGAAAGATTTAAAATAGTAATAGAAGACGCTCAGGTTTAGCTGCTTTTTCCTGATGAACCTTTGGAAGAAGAAAAAGCTAAAGACAGGAATAGGTGGAGAAAATAGATTAAAGGGAGCCGCTGAAATAAGATGGAGTGACCATCAATCAGTGGCCCTGACCTGGTGGCCCCTGTCTGTGTTTCTGCTGCTGCTGGGTGAAAGTGATTGGCCCCTCTGCGGTGGGCACAGGCCCCAGGTCCTCAGTCGATCCAGACCCGCCGCTGAACGGGCGGTGGTGTTGATGTGGGGGGGCGCGATGCGTGCTGGTAGATCCCAGGTACCTTTGTAGTCTGGCCAGGCTCCGCCTTTCTGCAAGAACCACACAGAGACCTTACCCAGAACTATTCACTGTGGGGCCACTTTAAATGAAAGCAGGAGGTGTAACTACCTTCACCCCTGGGAGCAGGTGCCCTCTGCTGTCTGCTACAAAGGAAGAGGGACCCACCCGTGTGCGTGGACGCTGTTAGAGAAACTTAGAATATTTAGTATGGATTAAAACAGTGAGAAACAGGCTGCAGATAAACAGCTCACCTCTTTAAAGGGTTTAGTCACACACCAGTTCTGCAGCCTCTGGCTTCTGAAGGCGCTTTCATACTTTATTCAATTAAAATATTTCAGCAAATTAGATCATTTATAAAAAAATATATAAACATTTTTCAGTTTTTTATTGACAGAAAGTTTGTTTACCTGGTTAGCCGAGAAACTGGAAGACATGCTGCATCAGTTTGCATCCGTTGTGTTGATTCGTTGCTTAGCAACTCAGTCAAACTTAAAGGTGATTGGTAGAAAGCCGATCAGGAAGATTCCTAAAAAGTATAGGCTGTTAATTTTTCTGTTTTCATGCAACAATAAATTATTACCGCCGTTTGAATGTGGTGTTATTGTATTCTTTTTGTATTTGAACATTGCCTAATTAATATAACATTAAATTAACCATTTGGAAATCAAAGATACATTTTCATATCTTTGATCTCATTCTGAGTGAGTAACATCAGGGACATTTTTCATCATTTCTATCAGTTTTTAAGTAATGAATAATAATAATTAAACAGGAAACCCCCATGTTTAACTATACTTTTATTTCTTCTAAATCATCACAGATTCTTCTGTATTTCCAAGAGGCTTTTATTTTGAAATGAATTTGCCGGAAGTGTGTGTATTTATCTTCCGGTGTCAGAAACAACTAGCTAACGTGCTAATCAACAGAGCTAGCGAAATGAGACAATAAACGTTTGTCTTTATTCTGCTTTAGGTTTTCAGAACAAACATTACTGTTGGGATTATTTGGGATTATCAGGAAAGGCTGGTTTAGTTTTCATTCTGGTTATTTTTAACCTTCTCCGGAGCAGGTGGGATGGAGGGACCGTCCTGCCGGTTAGCTGCCCAGCCGGCAGAGAAGCTCCGGCCGCCGGGCAGTTTGGGCTCCGGCGGCGCCGCCGGGTCGGAACCCACGCGGGACATGAGGACCCACTTCCGGGTGTGTCGCTTCATGATGGAGACAGGTGTTTGGTTCTGTTTTCCTCTTTCTGATTTAATCAGGGGATAAAATAATATAAAAGTCTAAATGATTTAACCAGAGATGAGGATTTAGATCTAGTGATCATAGATAGGACTTTACTCAACTGCTAAATTCATTAAAATGTTTGTTTATAAAAGTTTAAACATGTTATAATTAGTTAATTCCCGTTAGAATCATAAATCTCCAGGATTTGGGTTAGAAATCCAGCAGAAAGGTGCTGCAGTGAATAAAGGTTTAGTAATGATTTTAGTTAAAGTCTATTAGATACAGGAATTAATTTAATCCTGTGAAATTCACCTGTTTTCCAGGAGTGAAGCTGCGCATGCGCTCTGTCCCTGTGGCCACAGCCTGCCTCCTATATCACCGCTTCTTCCAGCGGGTCACATCGCAGCTCTATGAGCCCTACCTGGTGGCCATGAGCTGCTTATACCTGGCTGGTAAAGTGGAGGAGCAGCACATTCGCACCCGTGACATCATCAATGTGAGCCACAGGTAATCCACACAGGAGGGATTATTAGCAAATATTCATCATCTGCTCCTCTGGTTGCTAAACTAAACTATCCTCCATTATAAGAAAAACATTTATTCACCATAGTTTCTATAACTGATTATAATGTGAATCAAAGTTGTCTCTGCTGGTGATCAGGTTCTGTCTCTCTAGTGATCAGGTTCTGTCTCTCTGGTGATCAGGTTCTGTCTCTGCTGGTGATCAGTCTCTCCTGGTGATCAGGTTCTGTCTCTCTGGTGATCAGGTTCTGTCTCTGCTGGTGA
The DNA here is from genome assembly GCF_000732505.1 of Cyprinodon variegatus. Classification (NCBI taxonomy): domain Eukaryota; kingdom Metazoa; phylum Chordata; class Actinopteri; order Cyprinodontiformes; family Cyprinodontidae; genus Cyprinodon; species Cyprinodon variegatus. The sequence continues at coordinate 24,499 of NW_015150900.1, read as the reverse complement.
TC
>NW_015150900.1:18850-23018 GCF_000732505.1 Cyprinodon variegatus | reverse complement strand
CTTAAGGAGGATCAATGATGAAGCAGCAGAAGCTTCTTTGATGGCGTTCAGTCTGAATGTAGCATAAGACTTTGACTTCTAATCCTGAGGTTCGAGACCCACCTTAGGCTTTTGAAAGTTGTGATAATATTTAACAAGTATTTTGGCTAATGTGAATATTTTTTATTAGTTTACCATTCTACAAATATAGATTGGGTAAAAACGCTGCCAAATTAGATTGGTTGCTGCAACAAATAGATTGGTTCTGTCATTTTGCTCATCATTGCCCAAATTGCACTTTCACTGCCTGCTTGAGCTTATTTCACTAAAATGGCAGAAAAACAGTGAACCCTAAACCATTGTTCTCTTTTACGCTAAAAACAAACTTACAATTGATTTTATTTTACACACCAATCATTAACAATTTTAAGGGAACTTACATGGGGGAAAAAAAAAACAAACAAGAAAAACAAATTCCAGATTATATCTAGCTGTAGTTCTGCTTTCCACCAGTAGGTGGTGACATGTTCACCTGAAGCTTCATGAACTGTGGGGATCGTTGAAGCAATTAGCCCAAACAAAGCTTCAACTCTTCATCGCTTCTAGGAAGCTTCATCCTTCTACTCCATGCATGGATCCGTTGCTTCCTGCTTCCTGCTCTGTGTGGCAGCAAAGCCGCCTCAGGAGAACTACTGCCACCTAGAGGCCGGCAGGGAGACAGTCGGTGTCTTAATCTGGTTAAACGTAATGTGACCAAAAAGGTTATTTAAAAAACATTTGGTTAAATAATGATTGAGATCTCAATACCACTTTTTTTTTACTATGGGGACAAAAAAATGACAAATAATTAATAATAATTGAACTTTATTGATCTCAGATTGAAGATATTTACCTCTGCATTTAACCCATTCCCAGTGGGCTGCCATTGTGCGGCGCCCCGGGCAGCAGTGTGGGGTTAAGGGTCTTACTCAGGGACCCAGAGTGACAGTCTGTGGGAGTGGGTTTATAACTCAGAACCTCTAGATTCATAGCTCTACGCCCTAAAAAAGTTTTTCCTCAGCAGATGTTAGTTAATCAGCAAATAAATTCAAACCTAGATAGATACTATTCTATATTTTAAGGCTGTCTGGGTATTTTTTTTTAAATTTCCAATCAACTCTTATCTTTAGTGTGGATCTGATGCTCAGTGATTAATCTGGCAGCCCTGCTGTCACATGATCACAGCTAGGAGTAATTTAGCAGCCGTTATAATGACTATTTCTAATTTATAAAAGACAGAAAGGAAAAGCTCCTAATTTCAGGTCTGTGTCTCGCAGGTACTTTAACAAAGGCAGCGCCCCCCTGGAGTGTGATAAGGAGTTCTGGGACCTCAGGGACAGCGTGGTGCGGTGTGAGCTCCTCATCCTCCGACAGCTCAACTTCCACGTCTCCTTTGAACACCCCCACAAGGTAGTGAAGGGCGTTTTGTGGTTAAAAAAGTTGGTAATGAGACTTAAATGGTTCCAGGATTATTTAGCAGGTTGATCATCTTAAAATGTGTCATTTCAGGTGATCCTAATGTCATATTTAGCAGAAAAAACCACAGATCTCTATTTATTCACTGGATTGCTGATTGCCTGTTGGTAGTACAGGGTGGAGTTAAACCACCGGCCGCCATATTGGTACTCCCTATAGACCGGTCTGAATGTAAACAATCCGTGCGCTCCATGCTCAGTCATTTTCAGGGGGACTGAAGACTTTTAACATAAAGATAAATTTATCACTTTGACACAGACTGGCTGTTTCATAGCATCAGTAGATTAACTTTAACTTATAATAAAATGTAGTAGATAATAATTAAAGAAGTACATAAATCATGTAATATAACATATTGTACAAATCTGTCACAATAAAATTAATGTGTTAATAAAGCAGAATAATACAGATGATCCAAAAGTGCTAAACTGATGATGAACATGTAATATACAAGGATTTATTACATTGTTATGGTGATTACATATCTTTACATGTCTGATAATACATGCAATATATATATATATATATATATATATATATATATATATATATATGGTTCAAATGAGAAATAAACCAAACACTATAAAAACGACAGCATCATCCACTGAATAAAGAATTACTACATTGACATTTCACAGTGAATTACTTTCCATTTCCTCTACTTTCTATTTTCTAACATTAGACCCAATCTCAGTGTCTAACTCAGTCAATGTCTTCCAGTCAGTGTGAAATAGCCAGACTAATGTTAGTCTACAGACTAAACTATAGGATCCATCGGCTATAGATGGATTTATTGGTTAATTGGGAAATTACCAGTGGAACGTCTTCCTGCAGACAGAAAACTGCTGGTTTTAGCAGCTAAATGCTGCACAGGGAGGCATTTTTACTTCGCGTCTCTGTGGGAGTGGGGAGTACCAACATGGCAGCGGGTGGCTTCACTTTTTTTCAGGCAATCGGCAGTGAATGAATAGAGATCAGTGAAAAAAAACAGCTGTAGGTATGAAAACAATGGCAACAGTGCCACCTAGTGGCTGAGGTGTGACATCCTTACAGGTTTAATAATTTCTCTAAAGGATTACAGAAAGTGAGACGATTGTAAATGAAAAAGAATAGAAACAGGATCACAGGCTGAACGACGTCTGAATTAAAAGAAGAAGGTTTGAGGTGAAGGATTGTTTCTGCTCGACTCTTTTCTCTCTGCAGTATTTACTCCACTACCTCCTGTCTGTAAAATCACTCGTCAACCGACACGCTTGGTCTCGAACCCCTGTGGCCGAGACTTCCTGGGCGTTGCTGAGAGACTGTTACCATGGGGACATGTGCATCCGCCACGTGCCGCAGCACATCGCGGTGGCCGCCCTCTACCTGGCGCTGAACAGCTACGGCGTGGAGCTGCCTGCTGGTGAGAAGCAGTGGTGGCAGGTGTGTGTTCATGATCACAATCAGACCCGTTCTGCATGTTTCACAACTACAACAATGTTCTGCTCCCTCAACAATTCAATATTTGACTGTCTGAAGCGAGACATGCTGAAGCTGAGATGAGAAGCTCTACAATAATGAATCAGTCTGTATTTATGACATCACTGTTATTTCTATTTATATATAGAGGAAAGGCTACTTTCTGCTAATCATTGTTTCTCATAACCACAAAGGAGCCGTCTGCGATCAATAATTATTAATAATCAATCAGAGTCGAGTTTTCAGCTCCTCACGTTGGTGAGTTTAGGGACCAAAGCTCTGAAATATTTCATGATAAAACAGCCGTGATTTTAACACTGAAACTCCCACTGACCGTCGGTTTGACAGGCGAGATTTTAACCAATGAAACGCAGCAGCAGTCATGATGTCATTGACTGAAATGGTTCTAGTGTGCCATATAATCCCATTATGGATATAAAGAAGTTAATATATATTACTTTAAAGGCTGCATTATATTACAATTATTATTTTTTGTCTAAATCTGTATTAAAAATAAATCAGAAAAATAAGACACAGGTTCAACGTATGAAATTACAATTTTATTAACAGAAACTGATTGATTCCCCTCCGAACATTTAAAACTTTTCACATTAATGACAAACGTTTTTTTTTGGTCGCCATTTTCTTTGCCTCGCCAAAGCTGCTGTTTTACCAGTTAAAGGATAAAATCTGTGCGTGAGACGGTGACGTTCAAACGGCCCATGAACAAAACCAACGCGTTTATAGCTGCTATGACCAACAGATCGTAAAAGAGCCAGAATATTTTCTAATCATTTTATCCGACCTGTGTGATTATAGTAGACCACGGTTTGTCTTTGGGCCGCTGAGGTGTGGGCAATGCCAACCTTGAACAAAATGGGTCACGTTGATCATCCTCTTCGCTGTCATAATCTTAGCCGCTTGCTTTGGACCAGTCCTCCTCATCGGTCTCTCCATCGCCGCCCAAATCGCTATCATCAATATTCTGAAGCATTTTTAAAGCCTGTTTAGCTGTTAGATTTCTTCTGAAAGGAACTAGTTCCTAGCCTGACGTAGTCCTACTCAATCCTAGTCAGAATGAGTCTGATGCTGCTCCATAGAGCTGTGATTATGGGGCGCGTTTCGAACGAACCAGGAAAAAAAATGCCTCTGCACTCAATTGGATAGACCTACAACCAATAAGAGCAACGGAGTGCGTGACGTATGTTAAACTTCC
>NW_015150900.1:17643-18404 GCF_000732505.1 Cyprinodon variegatus | reverse complement strand
TCCCGACCTCAAACATTGTGGGCGGGACTAAGTTCGGAATGGCACCCAGGCTACAAGTTCCAGAGTTTTCTAGGTAAACTGTTGGTTGCTAAGCAACAGTACTGAGAAAAAAGAAACAGTAAATCAACCACAGGAAGAATTTATAAAGCAACTAATAGATCCGTCAAAATGACGCCTGTGGGAGATCGAGGTAAAATTAACCACATTTATTTTTTAGATTTTTATTTGAAAGACGTGAAAATGAAGGAATGAGAAAGTTAGTTAACATGAGCGACATAAGATTAATATAAATAAAGTTCTTTGAAATCTCAGAACCATCAAAATGACAGCTTTGGGAGTTCTAGAGTTAAACTTGCATGATAACAGAAAACACGAGTTCTTTCTGGAAGCTTCTGATTATCCGCAAAAAAACAATATTTAGTTTTCAAACAGAGAAAAGAAATCCTTGTTTTCAGTCAGAAGCTGATTTCTTGGTTCATCTTCTAACAATTAGGAACTTTATTGAAAGTGAGGTTAAACTTTTAGCCAATATCCGCCTGTCTGTTCACGGCGGATCCTTTCCTTCCTTCTCGCCGCGGCTCTTTGCTCCGACAGCCGACAAACAGTTATTGAAATGGCTGCGAGGCGTTCGGACAGGAAGCAGCCAAACCGCCATCGGCTGGGAGGGAAGAGGTTAAACAGTCGCAGCAGAAAGTGAAGCTGAGGTGTAGAAGCGGAGCGCTGCGTTCAGACAATCAGAGCTGCTCAGAGATGATTACAGA
>NW_015150900.1:14095-14867 GCF_000732505.1 Cyprinodon variegatus | reverse complement strand
TTTCTTCCTGACCTTTCTGCTGCGTTGTGAGGTCTTAACCAGAACCTCCAGGATTCCCTGTCCTTGTTTTAAGTTTTCAGATAAAATCCCTTTAAAGAGTTTTATGGCTAATTAATGTAAAGGAGACACTAACTCCTCGCCCGCATCATGGCTTCCTGCTGTTGACGTCTGGTGCTCCTTCATACCAGGGTTAGTATTCAGTTTGATCATTTAATGTGGCAATAATTCAGCGGATCATTGAAGGTTTCCTAAAGCATCATCCTGAATCCTTAGAATCGCTTTACAAACTGAAGCAAATCGTTTTTCATCTCATGATTAAATGGATGCTGATGTATTTTCTGCCTAGCAACAGTTTAAAGCAGTGATGTGGTCCAAAGGTTGATGTGCTGCTGAGCAGACTGAATGCCTACAGTTCTGTTTGGCGTTTCTTTTCAGCGTGATGACATCACAGCTGCAGCCCGTCTTCACAGGCTCACACCGCTTATGTAACATCAATTACTGTTAGAGTTGGTTTTCCCCCATTAACGTGATTTTTTTTATCTCTTTTGTCACAGATTTTCCTTTAGAAAGTCATTTCATTCAGATTCAAATGAAGGAACGTCTCTTTATGTGCAGAGCGTTCGCTTTATCCCTAAAGGCCACAGAATCTGGGTCATTTGAAATGCTGCGTGCACCTTTGATGTCCCTGTTTACTGAGGTCAGGTGTGGCCTTTGCTTGTGTGTGTGTGTGTGTGTGTGTGTGTGTGTGTGTGTGTGTGTGTGTGTGTGTGTG
>NW_015150900.1:10454-11463 GCF_000732505.1 Cyprinodon variegatus | reverse complement strand
ATAAGCTGCTTTCTAGAAGTGGAATATCAGTCACTTTCTGAAGGTTTTTAATCTGTTTTGTTTGAATTTCATCAGTTTTTCATTATTGTGCTATAGTTCCAGTGGATAAACCAGCGCTTTAAAAACTTAAAACAGTTCAGTAGGAACTGTTGAAGATGTTTGTTTCTATTATAATTCTTTAATTAACCAATAAAGAGGAAAAGATTTCCCATCTTTGCTGACAGGATTTTAGCTCAAGTTCATAAAACGTAACTGAAAAACTCCCAGAAGAATAGATGTGTAAATATTTCCATGAAGGTAAGATGTGAAAGAGGGGAGGAGCTATTTTCTGTGTTGTTCATGATGATGTCATGGACCAGGGCGTAAATGTTGACGTAGAAATGATCTGCATCACACAGCAGGTCTCAGCATCCAGCTGCATAAAGGCAGACATAAACAACCAATCATCAAAGTCCACCTTCCAACTCTCCTCCTGTCCTCTGCAGGGAGAGACGCTGCTCCTTTGGCTTTTCTCCACATTTGTTCTACATTTTTTTAAATCTTTTCTAATCAAAGCAGTTTATTTAAGCAGCTGGTCACAGCAAACTGCTGCAGCGTCTGCAGACCCCTGCTGGATCAGGGTTCCCAAAGTGAGGATGGAGACCCCTGGAGGGAAGCGTCAACGTTAACGTCAAACAAAATAAATAAACATTTATTTATACTGGGTACGGAAAGTATTCACACCTCTTTATCTCTTTATAAATATTCACTTTTTGTTCCATTGCAGCCATTTGCTAACATCAATAAAATTAATTTTATTTCTCATTAATGTTCACTAAACTCCCCATCCTGACAGTGTGTTTAACCTACACTGTTTGCAGAATCATTAGGCAAGTTGTATTTTTGAGGATTATTTGTTATTATTGGGCCTCAATTGTGTTCTGAATCAATCCAAAAGACTCGCTAATATCAAAGTTTCATATTTTTGGAAGTTGATGTTTTTTTTTTTAAAGATTTGGATATTTTGTGA
>NW_015150900.1:7639-8744 GCF_000732505.1 Cyprinodon variegatus | reverse complement strand
AGCAACGTTATAAAAAACAAATATAAACCCATCTCACTGGTTTATTTTCACCAGGTAAACCAATATAACAACTCAAAATTCAGAAATAAATATTTGCGACATTCAAAAAGAAAAAAATCAGTGACCAATATATCCTCTAAATCCTTCCATCCATAGATTCTGTCAGAGTCTTGATCTGGGTGTGATCCTCATGGCGTGCAGCAGCCTCCACAGCCTCCCAGACACTGTTTTCCCTCCCTGTAGATCTCACCTTTCATGAAGGACCACAGGTTCTCCATGGGGTTCAGATCAGGTGACCAAGGCGGCCATGTCATTATTTTCTCTCCTTTTAGCCTTTTTCTGGCCGCCACGCTGTGGTGTATTCTGATGCGTGTGACGGAGCATCGTCCTGCAGGAATATCAGGTTTTTCTTGAATGATGGCGACTTCTTCTTGTACCGCTGTTTGAAGAGGATGTCTTCCAGAAACTGGCAGTAGGTCTGGGAGTTGATCTTGACTCCATCGTCAACCTGAAAAGGTCCCACAAGCTCATCTTTGATGATAGCAGCCCATAGCATTACCCCACCTCCACCTTGCTGGCATCTGAGTGGATCAGGAACTTGCTGCCCTTTACTGATCCAGCCTGGTGCCCATCCATCCATCTGGCCCATCTAGACTCTCTCTCATTCCATCAGACCCAAACACTTTGGAGGAATCAGTCTGCAGAGATTTCTTGGTCCAATCTTTATGTTTTGTCTTGTGCGTTTTGTTCCAAGGTGGCCTTTTTTCAGCGTTCCTTACCTTGGCCAGGTCCCTGAGTATTGAGCACCTTGTGCTTCTCGGCGCTCCAGACATGTTGCAGCTCTGAAATACTGTATGGCCCAACTGGCGGCTAATGGCTGCCTGGCAGCTTCACGCTTCATCCTTCTCAAGTCATGGGGAGTTATTTAGCGTCTTCTTTTTTCAACACACTTCTTACGCCCCTGTTGGCTATTTGCCATGAACCACTTGATTGTACGATGATCCCGCTTCAAAAGCTTGGTTATTTCCAAACTGCTGCTCCCCTCTGAAAGACAATGTTTGACCTTTTCAGAGTCTGTCAAATCTCTTTTCTGACCCATTTTGTC
>NW_015150900.1:3092-5884 GCF_000732505.1 Cyprinodon variegatus | reverse complement strand
AGGCTCAGTGGAAGAGGGTAGCAGAGACAGGACGTGGAACCAGAACTTGATGCAGGACCTTTAAACTGGTCTACACTTTGGAGCCAGGCTTACTGGAATAAAAACTGATCCTCCCCGCCTACAGAGCCAAAAACCCAGAGGACTCGGCAGGGGAGGAACAGTGGACGATCAGGAGACGGGACAGACATAAAACCTCCTTCCACTGGCTGCTAGGATCCAGGACAAGAACCTTGGAATCAACATAACAGACAAGCTAACAGAAAAACACATAATGATCTGGCCCTGAATGCTCAGGCTGAACAGAATATAAACAAAAAGAAACAGGTGAGAGGAATAAATGATAATTGATGCAGGGAGGGAAAACGACAGGTGAAAGAAATGACCAATTAAGGGAGAGCAAACAGGCCAGATCATGATTATCTTTTATTCTTCAATTCTATTTAGTGTTTGTTGCTCTTCTTGAACTTCAGGTTACAATTCTGTTGCAGTTGAGATCAAAAAGTATAAACTAGGAATTTTTACTGTAAATCAATGACATACTTTTTTTATTACTTTTATTATTACTAGATGATCCTGCAAAGAGGAGAAGGTAAACAGCATAGCTAATAGTAGGCGTGTGAACGATCTGATCACAGAGCATCTTATTCTGCTCAGGGCCCTGTGGAGGCTTGTTCCGGCCCTGTGCGGTATAAGCAGCTAAAGTCTGATTGCGAATCATCGCGTTTTACATGACGACGTGCTGCAAAAGGATTTTATTTTCCAAAATGAGCATTTTTAGGAGTCTTTTTATTTTCTCTATTTTAAGAAGTTTTACTTAGACTCACTGATCTTTGCATCTCTATGTAGGATCTATAGATCTAGTCTCCATGGACCATAACTGCCAGGAGGAATGGGCTGAAATCCCAGCTAAATATTCCCAGAAGCTGCTGGAAGGATGTCCTGTTCTTCCAGGAAAGAAAGTGTGAATCTGAAATACTAAACCTATTATTATTTATTATTTTTTTTACATTGAGCAAATAATTCAGTATTTTAGTAATCTCTGCTGATCTGGAAGCTTTATCGATTTGATCTGGTTTCCATAGCAGATATAGTGTTTTTCTCCTGTTTATGTCCGTCTTCACACATTTTGTGGAATAAGAAGGTTTGAATAAATCGTCTCTCAGAGTAAAAACTGATTCTGTTTTCGCTTTTCTGATTTATTCTCATCCTAATAAGCTTCTGAGAGTTGATATGTTTGCGGCTGATTGCTGAAGCTGCTTTCAGGTATAGAAGCAGGGCTGTGTGTCTGTCGAGTTTCTGTCCAGGAGAAATGAGTCACATGATGAGTTGTGACACGTTAGAGTCTGCCTGCTGATTGGTCCGCGCTCCCTCCTCTCTCCTGCCTCTTCTCGGGACAGAAAACATTGCGTGCTTTCCTTGTTCATCACCTCCTGAAACACTCATTAGTTCTCCCAGTTTATTTATGTTTCCAGCAACTGGATGAAACCTGCTTCCGCCTCCTTTATGCTTCATCCTTTTTTCCTGCTTTATCATCCTTTTTAAACTGATAGCTTCACTTCTCTCCACTCCATCATTTTTTTCTAGCTCTCTCATCCTCTCTGCTCCCCCTCCTCCTCCTGCTCCCCTCCATGTCTCCCTGATGTTGTATTAATAATGGAGAGGGCGCGTGTTCAGCCACACTCCATGAATTAACCATCAGATGGGAAGGAGTCGGAAGAACAAGGAAGAGCTAACATGGATGGACGGAGAAGGAAAGGAGGGAAGAGCAGCTTATCTTGGTATCAGTCTTCGACACCTTTCACCCCGTCCCGATCGCCTCTCCTCTGCGTGCCTCTGATCTGCTTACACATCACTTCAGCCTTTAGTTTGGGCTTGAGGGGAAGTCAGAAGGTCACACACACACTGCCAGCTGTGTGCACAGGCCTTACATGTGTGTTTATATCAACATGACAGTTTAGGATGGTAATGTTAGCGAAGAGACCGTCCTTGAACTGATAACAGCTCAGCAGCTTCAGACCGATAAGAAATCAGCTGCTCGCTGTAAACACTGTAAACAACTCAAACACAGTAGACACCGTAAACAAGTTAAACACCAAAAACACTGTAAATATCATAAACACAGTAAAAATTGTAACAACCGTAATCACAGTAAACACTATAAACACTGTAAACCTTGTAAATACTATCAACAACGCAAACACAGTAAACACAGTAAACACCGTAATCACTGTAACCAAAGTAAACATGTAAACACAGTAATTAGAGTAAAAAACTGTAAACACAGAAAACATCGTAATCACAGTAAACATTGTTAACACCATACTCACTGTAGACACCGTAAAGGGTTCGATGTTAACCACCGCCCGATCACCCGAGGCAAGTCGTTTTTATTGTCGGGAGAGTACATTGCATTTGCCCGCCGGGCAAGTGCAATGATCGCAAAAATGTTTTATTTATCACTCAAAATTACTTTAAAATCATCGACATTCGCTGAAAACGATCCAGAAGCTTTGCCGGCGCCATTTTTGTTGTTTTGTACACACATGATTTGGAAAAGCTGCGTGATTTTCCGCCAGATGGCGTGATTTTTGTCCAGGAATTGGCGTGAATAAGACACATTTTTTTTGACTTAGCAGGCTAAAAACCTAGCCTCGTGAGACCATCCTGATCTCACGAGCTTTCAAGGTTTCACTCGCTAATCAGTCTGGAGACTCTCCGTTGAAGAAAATTTGGAGCCGTTCACCAAACGAACGTCCAATCAGCGTTGGCTTTGAGGCGGGTTGAGGTGTGAC
>NW_015150900.1:0-1123 GCF_000732505.1 Cyprinodon variegatus | reverse complement strand
TTATCACTGTTATGACTGTAAACACTTAACAAAACAAAATTGTCCCCGCCCCTTTTGGAGATTTTTGAGGACAGTCGTTAAAGCCGTCCCTCTCAGCTTTCATCGACGCATACTTCCCCCTTATATTATACCTCATAAAGTCCGCCTGCTATTGGTTATGGCAACACGTGATGTTTGGCTCTCTAGCCAATGAAATGACCTTTAAAGGCTAAACATGGCTAATTTGTATAATGCAGACCAGATATAGAGCCGGGCGTAAGCGGCACAGAGGCAGATCCGACCCTGGATCTTTGCACAGTGATAGATAATTAGATGGAAAGTTAGAAAAAGGAAAAAAATATTTGCTTGCAGGGTCCTAACTTCGGCTCTTTCTTTAGATTTATAGTCAGATTAAATAAAGGAGGTAAATCTAATGTGGTTTTTGGGACGAATTCATCTTCTTAACAGAGATATGCTTCTAAATGTCTTCTAAATAACCACGTTTAGCCTTTAAAGGTAATTTTATTGGCTGGAGAGCTAATGTCTTCTTTTATTGCGTTTGGGGCTAACAAACCAAAAAAATGTCTCCTTTTATGTTCAGGTTTCTTTTTTTTGAAAGTGGACCACAATCAGGTTATTGGCAGGAAACTGGGGGGTTTCCTATCGCTGTACTGTTTATAGCGATAGAGAGAAACTGCCTCTTTTGCAGCTGGTTTTGGCAGATAGAGCTCTATAGCATCACACTTATTGTCCAGGATGTGTGGGATCTGCAGAGATAATAGATCCAAGGATTCTATATTCTCCTTATATGTGCAGATTTCCTGCTCTGATGCTGAAAGACCCTTTTTAAATCTTCAGAAATCTAAAACCTACGTATGGAGGGTGGGTGGTGCATGGGGAGGTTTGGTGTCAAATGGTGGGGAGTGTTGGCCTAGTGGTTATAGCAGTGCGCTTTTTCTCTGAGAAGGTTGCAAGTACCTGGTTCCATCCCCACAGACTGCCACTCTGGGTCCCTGAGACAGACCCTTATCCCCACACTGCTCCCCGGGGGCCACACAATGGCAGCCCACTGCTCCCCAAGGGGATCAGTTAAATGCAGAGAGGGAATTTCTCCATTGTGAGGTCAATAAAGTTATTTTATTAT
>NW_015150899.1:710280-712599 GCF_000732505.1 Cyprinodon variegatus | reverse complement strand
TTAAATATCGGTGGGGTGGCCGATGTCCGATATTCAGTTTTAAGGCCGATACAGGCCGATACCGATAGGGGGCTGATTATATCGTGCATCCCTAGCAAGAAATGATACTTAAAGAAAAATACATCCTTACAACACAGCATTTCCTGACATCCGAATGAATCCTTCAAGCTCAGTTAATGGTGTCTCATTGAGAAGTGTTCCTTGTGTGCTGTTCGGAGTCATAGAGAGTTGGAAGGACATGAGGTTTTGTGTCGCCTTGGTGTCGTCAGTTTTGTACTTTTAATCACAATCATCAGATTATGCTGACCAGTAGCGAGCAACAAGTCTGCCTGGAAAATGGAAATTTCCAAAGAGGAGTTGTATTTCTCTGTGTTTTTGTGCTGTAATATGCCTCATTAGCTTATCTCTTTATGTACGCTTTGTTATGGTCGCTGTACACTCATCTTTAGTGCTAATAAAAACACAGTTTGCAGCAGCTATTTTTAACCCATCCTTGTTATTCGAGTTATGCTTTAGGAATAATGATCACTGGTAAGAAAAAATAGTTTAATCTCCTGTATTATTACACAGCTGTTGAACCCTTTTTTTTTCTTTTTAAAGACATTTGCTGGTAAACCAAACTTTCCTTTTTCTTTTAACTAAAATAATGTAATATCATCTTAAAAGAAAAGAAAATATTCCATTACCTCCAGAGTTTATTACATTAAAACAACAGATAATACAGGTTTCTTTCTCTTCTTTATCTTCTCCATATAGTGATAATACCTGCCGTTTGTAAGAAGTTCTGTTTGCAAATTGTTTCTGTTTTTGAGATTTACAAAATAAATCCAAAACTCTCCATGTTGACATCAGGCAGCACATGCAAAATCCTTATTTAAATAAAGCTGCCTGCACCACTTTTGCACCTGTTACCAACAGGGCCCCTATCTTGATCATGCAGATAAATGCGCAGTTTTTTGTTTGCTCAAGCAACTTTGACCTTCTTATTAGAGTAGATCAGGGCTAAGTTTTATGTAAATGAATAAACATGAACGTATCAGATTTTGGTTTAAAAAAAAAAAAATTAAATCCACAGATATGTTTTTTCTACATTTTATGATTAATAACTGTGATCATGAGTAGGAGCGTGCATGCACACATCTTACCGGTAGGCCAACGTGGAAGGTGGCAGGCATCCTTCGCAGAATCGCCGGATCTACATCCTGTGGCCTGTTTGTGGCTCCCATCACCATCACCTGTAATTTCACAAAAGCCCAGACATCTTTACCTGGCAGGTGTTTAAAAGTTTTAAGAGAAGCCTGTCTTATCTTTACCTTGGTGGTTAGGGAGGTGTCAAGCCCATCCCACAGGCTCATGAACTGGGCCTTCATCATGGCTGTGGCCTCATGATCCAGACTGGAGCGATTTCTTAGAAAAGACTCTAAAATAAGAGAGCCAAACACCATCTAATAAAACTTACATAGATTAAGGGGAATCAAAAACGGTCACTCTTAAAATAACATAAAAAAAAGCTTGAGATTATTTCTAGAAATAAAGGGATTATCTGATTATCCTCTTACGTTCTGTTTAAATAAAAGTATTTCAGGACATCCATGATGTGCAACTCACCGATCTCATCAATAAAGATAATACAGGGTTGAATTTTTACAGCTAAGGAGAAAACGGCGGCGGTCAGTTTCTGGGACTCCCCGTACCACATATCCGTCAGCGTGGACGCCTGAAGGTTGATAAACTTGCACCCAGAGGCTTTTGCTGTTGCCTTGGCAATCATGGTCTTCCCACATCCCGGAGGACCAAACAATAACACACCTGTAAACAACAAAAGAAAGAAAGAAAGAAAGCCTGAAGTCTAAAGATTGAACTAGATACCCACTGCAGCTAAATTTAGAGCTCGAGTCGACCTGAGGCTTTTTATAAAGCTGAAGCATTTCTCTCACAGTCAAATGGATAAATCTCATTATATGCTTTAACCTTGTCTAACCCACAGCTTGAGGAAGGTCAAGATAAATCCTATTAATTCTTTAATTGTTGCTTTATTTTAACTCTTAATGTCTGCAAGATGTTTTAAAGAACCCAAAAACATTTTTGGAATAACGTCTTTAACTATGTTGTTATATTTATTACAGGGTTTATACAGGAATGAGTAACTCGAATTTAATGCTTTTTAATGCCCTTTTAATGCTCTTAGATATAATTGTAATGTCATCAACAAGTACCCATGACTCTCATCTATCTATCTATCTATCTATCTATCTATCTATCTATCTATCTATCTATCTATCTATCTATCTATCTATCTATCTATCTATCTATCTATCT
>NW_015150899.1:685075-710246 GCF_000732505.1 Cyprinodon variegatus | reverse complement strand
TGCCTGGCCAAAAAAAAAGTCGCCAACAAAAAAAAGGTCACTCACTCTAATACTTTGTTGGACCGCCTTTAGCTTTGATTATGGCACGCATTCACTGTGGCATTGTTTCGATAAGCTTCTGCAACGTCAAAACATTTATTTCCATCCAGTGTTGGATTAATTTTTCACCAAGATCTTGCATTGATGATGGTAGAGTCTGACCGCTGCGCGAAGCCCTCTCTAGCACATCTCAAAGATTCTCAATGGGGTTGAGGTCTGGACTCTGTGGTGACGTTCTTCCATTGCTCCACAGTCCAATCTTTATGCTCCCCAGAAAATTCAAGCCTTTTTTTCTGGTTAGCCTCACTGATTAGTGGTTTTCTTACGGCTACACAGCTGTTCAGTCCCAATCCCTTGAGTTCCCTTCACATTCTGCGTGTGGAAATGCTTACTTTCAGTATTAAACAGCCCTGAGTTCTACTGTTGTTTTTCTTCGATTTGATCTCACCACACGTTTAAGTAATCGCCGATCACGATCATTTAGGATTTTTTTCCGGCCACATTTCTTCCTTGAAGATGATGGGTCCCCACTATCCTTCCAGTTTTTATTAATGCGTTGGACAGTTCTTAACCCAATTTCAGTAGTTTCTGCATCTCTTTAGATGTTTTCTCTGCTTGATGCATGCCAAAGATTTGACCCTTCTCAAACAGACTAACATCTTTTCCACGACCACGGGATGTGTCTTTCGACATGGTTGTTTAGGAAATGAGAAGCAAGTCATGGCACCAGTTGGGGTTAAATAACTTGTTGCCAGTGCAGTAATTATCCAATAGGAGGCTCATACCTATTTGCTTAGTTGAATCCAGGTGGCGACTTTTTTTTTGGCCAGGCAGTATATATTTATGTCAAGCTAATGTTTTTTACCACTAAGTAAAATCCACATTGAGTCTTAATTTTCTCAAAAAGATTAGATAAATCAGACCCCTTGCATAAGTTTATTTGATATTATGTACTTCCACAACTGGACAGTGGATCAGTGGCTAAAGCTGTTGCCTTGAAGCAAGAAGGTTCTGAGTTTGTTTCCTGACCCGGGGTCTGTCTGCATGCGTTGGTTCTCTCTGGGTACTCCAATTTCCTCCCAGTCCAAAAACATGACTGTTGGGTTAATCGGCTTCTCTAAACTCTCCTTAGGAATATGTGTGAATGGTTGTTTGTCTGTGTTGCCCTGCCATAGACTGGCGACCTGTCCAGGGTGTACCCATCCTCTCGCCAGTAGAAAGCTGGAGATAGGCAGCAGCACCTCTTGTAAACCCAGCAGGCTTAAGTGTGACTAAAAATGGATGGATAAATGAATTTATTTCCACATTTATGTAAACTGTACATGTTTAACACCTTATCACCAGAACAAATTCTGTATACTTAAGAAAACCTAAAACTTAGGAAGAAAGCTGAAATAGCTAATTCTAAAACAATATGCATTTCATATTAAAAGCCACAGAGTTTAACCATTTTTTTTGTTTGTTTTGGGTGAAATAAGAAATAGCCTTAATAATTGAATGATCAGTAGATGGGTGCGTTACTATAGCATAAAACATTTCACTTTGTGCCAGTCAATCTAAGCTTTTCTTGCAAGTATCTATGAAAAATGATATTGCTGTAGGACTTGTTGTGCCCTTTGGCCTGCACCATGTAAGCCATTTATTTTCAAAGAGATCACCTTCTGTTTTCCTCTGCTGTCACACTGGGAGGAAATTATTTAGCAGAGACAGTCAACAGTGTTCAGGAAAGGACATATTCCCTGGAAACCTGAACAGCTTGTGTTTTTTTTTGTTTTTGTTTTTTTTTGAAGACTGGAGCGTAAAACCCATTTGCCAATAAAAGAGTTATTTTTAAATTCTGAGGCTGTTGACTAATTATTGTAGAGACTTTGTCTGTAAGAAAAATATGTTCTCCCTCCCCAAATGATTCAGTGTTGAACATGTAAGCAGAATAGTTCAGAGTAAAAAAAAAATGTTTTAGACATTTACATGACCTTTCTCTCCAGGAATTGCATTGTATGTATGTTTTTGAGGTCAGTGGCCATGGATCATTTCCATTCCAGATATGTTTAAACAAAGCAATGCCAGTCCCCCCAGGTGTTCCAGATAAATGATGCATAAAATAACAAAATTATGCAGGCCGACCTATGACAATGAAAAATGAAAGGCACTAACCATCCATCCGAGGAGAGTGTTTTGTTTTTTATTCCAAATTTGCATGTTTCTATTGTGTTTTGGAAATATTGTCATCTCAAAATTTGGACAAATATAAGATCAAAACTTGAGGTGAAGGCTAGTTTTGGCTTCTATTTTTAAACATTAGAGCTATTTTAAACATTAATCCACCTTAGAGAGCATTTAGACAAGCTGTCTCACTGTGTGGTGTCGAGGCTGCAGTGCCTCAGACTGAAAGAAGGGGAGAAGAGAGGTGAGAACAGCAGGGAGGATCATCTGGGCTCCACTCCTCTTCATAAAAGACATTTCATCCCAGCGCTGTGTGTCCTGAGCCCATAACATCATCAGTGACCCCTCATACTCCCACCATGGACTGCTATCCCTGCTTCTCTCTGGGAAGAGGCTTCACAGCATCTGATGTAGGACCATCAGATTCTGCAACAGCTTCTTCCTCACTGTAATCAGACTGCTAAACTGTGGGGGAAAAAAAACTCTAAATCATCTCACAGACTCTGCATCACACTGATAATACCAAACCAAAATTCTACATATTTGCACCATGTAGTATATTTGTCTTGAAATGCTCTGAACTTCCATATCAATGCATTTTTGCACCATGTTTTTTTTTTCTTTCACACTTTACATTTGATCACTGCTGCACTTTATGAAATGGAAATGTTCATTTCACTGCTAAGCTGCTGCTCAATTACTGTCTGAAAGCTGTACAAAATGAAATTTCCTTTTTGTATACACTCTGTATATAGAAAATGACAATAAAAGTTGTTTAAAAGTCTTATACACCATTTACACTAGCCTCTGAAAACTAAACCATGCCGAGTCTGGACCGACCCCGGATCAGTTAACCGCGCCCAGCTTGGCTCCTTACGACCATTTACACATCACTCTAGCACGGTTCCTCACCTCCTATCACTGATCTATGGTACTACTGCTCTCTAAAGGTAAACAAGCAAACCAACATGGCGTTGCCCAAAACATTCAGGAGTTATGTTTTGTTATCATTGTGATATTTCATTGTTTGCAGAGGGTCAGGCAAAGAAGGCAGCCTTTGGTGAATTTTCATGACAGAGTCGGCTTTTGAGAAGTGGACATGACAAACAAAAGTCTAATAGGGTCTTACAGACACAGGAAACAACGGCAGACGTTGAGTTTCATCACACTGCTAGGCAGAAACATCACTATGTGTGGCAAGTTATCTGAGAACTGAGCCAGAACTGAACTGTGCCAAGGCCTAGTGGTTTAGGGCATAGGGCTTTGAATCCTGAGATTGTGAGTTTGATCCCCCACTCCCATAGACTGCCACTCTGGGTCCCTGACCAAGGCCCTTAACCCAAAACTGCTCCCCGGGCGCCGCATAATGGAAGCTCACTGCTCACCAAGAGAAGTAATTTCCCTCTAGGATTATTAGAGTATATAAAATAAAAATAAATAAAAAAAACTAATGAACTAGTGACTAGTTTAGCACGGTTCAGTTGTGTCTGGAGCGGTCTGGTTCAGTTGTGCCTGCCATTTACACGCAACAGTTATCTCGGTTACCATGCTCAGACCGATCTCGGCCTGGTTTCAAAAGGGTAATGTAAATGGGGCTTAAGTCTACACCAATGATTCTGCGTCAATCTGGAAAGGACAAATCACTAATTGCAAGCTTAAACCCCCAACTTGAGGAACGACCAACACTTAGCCAGCAACTGGAAAAGCTTCTACTTTTGTTTCGACAGACAGTCCTGCAATCAACCCCCATGACACCTCCCTCACCACAGCTGGGGCTCAGGCACCTCTCCCATTACCTATCTTAAAAACCCTCCCCTCCACTCATCTCAATGACAACTCTTTTCAAGTTTCAATGAGAGAGATGTTAATAAACCCTTCAGAACACAGAACAACTCACTGGCGACATGTCATGTGCCAACCTGCTACACATCCTCTACTATTATCCCTGTTGCCAAAAAGCCAAGTTCCACAGGACTTTATGACTTTAGACCCGTCGTCTAAAGTCATTAACCACAAATTCTGTGGTTATGAAGTCCTTTAAGTGATCTTGTGTTTTCACACCTAAAAGAGATCACTAACCCCCTGCTGGACCCCTTACAGTTTGACTAGAAAGCGAACAGGTCTGCAGACATTGCTGTCAACTTGGCCCCCCACTACATCCTCCAGCACCTGTATTGCACAGGTACGTACGCCAGGATCCTGTTTGTGGATTTCAGCTCTGCCTTCAATACAATCCTCCCAGCTCTGCTTCAGGAGAAGCTCTCCCAGCTGAGTGTTCCTGACTCCCCCAGCAGGTGGATTAGAGACTACTTGTCTGACAGGAAGCAGCACGTCAAGCTGGGAAAACATGTCTCACAGCTCATCAACACTGGAACCCCCCAGGGCTGTGTGTCTTTCTCCTCTGCCCTTTTCCCTTTACACCAACAGCTGCACCTCCAGCCATCAGTCTGTCAAGCTTCTGAAGTTCGCAGACAATACCANATGAAATTTCCTTTTTGTATACACTCTGTATATAGAAAATGACAATAAAAGTTGTTTAAAAGTCTTATACACCATTTACACTAGCCTCTGAAAACCAAACCGTGCCGAGTCTGGACCGACCCCGGATCAGTTAACCGCGCCCAGCTTGGTTCCTTACGACCATTTACACATCACTCTAGCGTAGTTCCTCACCTTCTATCACTGATCTACGGTACTACTGCTCTCTAAAGGTAAACAAGCAAACCAACATGGCGGTGCCCAAAACATTCAGGAAGTTATGTTTTGTTATCATTGCGATATTTCATTGTTTGCGAAGGGTCAGGTAAAAAAGGCAGCCTTTGGTGAATTTTTATGACAGAGTCTGCTTTTAAAAAGTGGATAAGACAAACAAAAGTCTAATCAGGTCTTACAGATGCAGGAAACAACGGCAGACGTTGAGTTTCATCACACTGCTAAGCAGAATCATCACTGAAAATCGTGTGGCAAGATAGGGAAGCTTGTATTTTTATGAATGTCTGAAATTTCATGATTACGGAGGCTGAATGTAAGGAAATGACGCGGACTGCTCATGCGCTCTTTGTTATCTGAGAACTGAGCCAGAAATGAACTGTGCCAAGACCTACTAATGAACTAATGACAGCACGGTTCAGTTGTGTCTGGAGCGGTCACAGGACTTTTTTCATTAGGTCCACAGGACTTAATGACTTTAGACCCTTCGGCCTGACCTCTGTGGTTATGAAGTCCTTTAAGTAACCTTGCGTTTTCACACCTGAAAGAGATCACTGACCCCCTCCTGGACCCCCTACAGTTTGACTAGAGAGCCAACAGGTCTGCAGACATTGCTGTCAACTTGGCCCCTCACTGCATCCTCCAGCACCTGGATTCCGCAGGTACATATGCCAGGATCCTGTTTGTGGATTTCAGCTCTGTCTTCAATACAATCCTCCCAGCTCTGCTTTAGGAGAAGCTCTCCCAGCTGAGTGTTCCGGACTCCCCCAGCAGGTGGATTAGAGACTACTTGTCTGACAGGAAACAGCACGTAAAGTTGGGAAAACATATCTCTGACTCACAGCTCATCAGCACTGGAACCCCCCAGGGCTGTGTTCTTTCTCCTCTGCTCTTTTCCCTGTCTGTCAAGCTTCTGAAGTTCGCAGACAATACCAACCTCATCGTACTTGTCTCTAATGGTGAAAAGTCCGCCTAAAGGTGTGAGGTTGACCATCTGGCAAGCTGGTGCAGGGAGAACAACCCGGAGCTCAATGCTCTGAAAAACAGTGGAGATGGTTGTGGACTTCAGGAGGAACTCAGCCCCACCCATCCCCATCACCCTCTGTGACTCCACTATTGACACAGTGGAGTCTTTCTGCTTACTGGGAACAATCATCTCACAGGACCTAAAGTGAGAGATGAACATCAACTCACTCAGCAAGAAAGTTCAGCAGAGGATGTACCTCTGCAGCAGCTGAAAAAATTCAACCTGCCAAGGACAATTTTGGTGCACTTCTACTCCATCAGGGAGTCCTCACCTCCTCCATCACAATCTGGTACGCTGGTGCCACCGCCAAGGACAAGGGCAGACTGCAGCTTCTCATCATGTCTTCAAAAAAGACGATTGGCTGCAATCTTCCATCTCTCCAGGATCTATACATCTCCAGGACTCTGAGGCGTGCAGGGAAGATTGCAGCTGATCCCTCCCACCCCAGCCACAAACCATTTCAGTCACATCCCTCTCGCAGGAGGCTGCGGCTCATCAGGACCAAAACCTCACGCCACAAGCAGTCTCTTTCTATCCTCTACCAGCCTGGAGATGCTACGTTACACCAACGTAGCCTCTCCAGATCTCCTGCTATACATTAAAGCACAGTCTACCTTTATATACAGTATATGGCTATATTGTATATTGTATGTTTTATATTGTATATAGCTATAGATTGTAGATTCTGTAAATATAATTTGTCTGCACCATCAACACCAAGTCAAATGCCTTGTAAGTGCAAACCTACTTGGCAATAAACTTTATTCTGATTCACTAAGATGCTAATCTGCTTATGTTTTTTGTAAAATGGAGTAAGACAACCACAAGTAAATGCTTTGCTATGCAATAAAAATTTATTACAAAAGTATGTTTTTAAACCAAATTTAACTGAATATTGGCACCAGATACTAATAATTATTAGGTTAACTTTCTGCTTAACATAAATCAACTCAGCACATCGTGTATCATTCATACAAACAAAAGGAAACTCATTTAGCACCGTTCAACTTCAAGAATCACAAACCCATGAATAATTACATAACAATAACACCATGACAATAAGTAGATGTAAAAAAAAGCATAGATAGAAACATCAATTTCATAAAACACAATTTAACTGAGATACAGCATGTTTTGCAACAACAATAAGCCATAAAAAATGATACCATGGGGAAATAAATTCAACATGCCAGTAAATGTTTTCTCACATCATATTTATTCATTTTCATCTTACTTCAACGTCCTTGGAATCTAGACTGACATGGTGGGAAATGACTTAAGAAATGTTTGGCAGTCAAAAGATGCATTTGTTACAATTTGACCCTGTTGGGATCAGTTGCTGAAACAGAAATCTTCCACATTATTGAGTTTGATCGTTTGTAGCTCCTGGCTGTCCAGAAGCCTGTAGCTGAAGGACACACGACTGACAAACCTCCCGCTGGACACCATCCTCACCACTGTGTTTTCGCAGGCTATTTTCATGTGGGCTACACAGGAAGAGAGGAAGAAAAAGTACATATCAGGTCTTGATGAGGTCAATCACATGCCTACAATGAGGGGGAAGGAAGAATTTTCTTACTGGGTCCAGTGAAGGTGATGCAGAGGTCTGTGATGGGAAGCAGCTTTGATGTGTCAATACCACTTCCTCCCAACAACTGCACGTAATCCTCAGACTCTGCACAACCAGGTAAGGATCTCTATGGAGAGAAGCACATATATTTGAACATTTTAGAACAAGTTAATTTCTTTTTTTAAACAACCTTATCATTCCCAGAAGGGAATCATTTTGGTATCAGAACCAAGAACAATCCTTTTATCCCTTTCAAACAGACTTATGCATTATACTTGTTATTTCCAAATTCTCATATCTCTAAGAAAATCTATTTCAAACACACACAGCATTTCGTTTGAGTTTGTCTAATTGTAGTAATACATTTCCATGAAATATGACTATAAATTGTCACAATGCAACTATAATTTTGATCATATGTGGGTTTTAAAAAATATAGGTATTACAGCGCATTTTTGTTTTATTTGGTTTTAATGAGATTTGGAACATTTGGGTTTCAGCGAATAAGAGTTTATGACCCTTTATTAAAGTAAAGCCCCCTCACCATCACCCTGATGTCTACCTCCTTCACAGATTCTCTATTAGATTAAAGTAAAGAGCCCCAAATCATTATTATTATTCCCAGGAATAAAGTCAGGGATAAAATACTTGGGCTTAAGTCCATATAAATGCACATCCAGAGCATAGGAATAGAGAAAGTGACAGAGTGATCCGTCTGGAACACAGATGTAGTGCTGCTCCACCTGCTGCCAGCTGACTGGAAGAAGGCCACCACATGTAACACTTACTTAGAAAAAAAAAAGGACATTTGGCTCTAATTCTGCTGCTATGTGGCAGATAAGGGGCATTATTTTTATTTACCAGAAATAACATGTTTAATTCCTTATTGAATACAAATATATCAATCTGACATAGATAATAAAGGCTAAATAGAAGGCATCCCTAACTGACATTTGACCTTTTATATATGAAAATGTTTGGAGGGGAAAATGGTTTTCCATGCAGTGGAGAAAACAAACATTTGATATACAGTTGATTTTGCAGTTTTTCAAGTCACAAAGAATGTAGAAGCCTTATATTTGTATCATAGGTATCTTTTAATCCTTCTTTTCAAAAATATTTGCTTGCCTATCAATCACCTAGTAAGGTTTCCAGCTTTCACATTCTTTTTAGTTATTTTCTAAGAAATCTTATTGCTCTCTACGCATTACTTGAATTAACTGCACCTATTTTAAACCATCTGTATGAAAATACACTTGTCCACTCCAGGGAGAATGGCAGCAGCATCTTGTTGTACCTAATGGGGATCCACAGGATAATACAAATACACTCAGCTAGACAATCTCCAGCCTCTCCACAAACAACAAAATGATGGGATTGGCTGCAGGAAAGTAGGAAAGCAGCTTATTCAGGGTTTATACAGGAATGAGCAACTCTAATTTAAGGCTTTTTAATGCTCTTTTAATGCTCTTAAAAATAATTTTAATGCAACAAGTACCCATGACTCTCTTATATACACGGCAAATTCCTTCTTCATCTTTACTGTCCGCAGGCTGGAATTCCAAGATTTCCAGCCACTTTTGCTGAAATTATCATTTTCCCCATTCTAAAGCTTTTTCTCCACCTTGAGCTTCTTTTCCGAACATACAGCTTGACCATCAGCCGGAAGCAGTTCCCGTGCAAATATATTGTGATATATTTGCATTTTTGCAAATATATATATATCACTGAATAAATTGTTTTTATAAACCATTTTAAATGGCAAAATAATTACATGTAATGAATTTTAATGCCAATTCAGGCCTTAATTTAAAAATAATTATTTAATGACTTTTAATGATTTTTAATGACCTGCGGAAACCTTGTTGTAGAAAAGACAGCTGTTGGTGCAAATATAAGAAAATAGAAGAAGTTTAACACGATGGCCAGTCTCCCTCCATGCAAGATCTCAACTGGGCCTCAATGATCATGAGGAAGGTGATGGATAAGTCCAGAGCTTGGAGTACAATCTCCAATAAGACCACTGCTCACATCCTAGACTGCCATTGATTAGAATCCTATATTGCATGCAAAGACCCTGTGCTCAAGCAAGTGCATATCCAGGCTGGTCTGAAGTTTTCCAAAGACCACCTGGATAATATAGTTTTTGGATTAAATTAAACTCGCCATATATGAGTAAAAGTCCAACAAACAGCATCCCAACTGTAAAGCATGGAGGTGGAACCATGATTCTTTGGGGGTTCCAGTCTGCAAAGGAGACAGGACGACTGCAATGCAGAGAGGACGATAGGGCCATTTACTGGAGGATTTTTGCTAACAACCTCCTTGCAGGGAAAAAAAAAAAAAAAAGAAATCCCACTTACCAGAAAGGCATACACATTGTCAGCCCCCGCCCCATGTGGCTTTCAAATGTAATCCAAATAGATGCAAAAAAAATACACCCTAAGCTGGAGGTCTTCAACATTTAGCTATAAATGAACATGTTTCATAAAATATTAACAATAAATTACTTTTTTATATATTATACTGTTCAAAAGAACTCCCTTGAAAATAAATTAAAATATTGCTGTCTTTTTGAATAATTGTATTTTAAAGGGATTGTTCAAGATTGTTATAACTGAGGCTCTGTTAAAAGATTATAAGGGTTTAGTAAACTAAATTACAGGTTAATTCATGTGTTTTCTTCAAACTAAACCTTTGTATAATAAGACATTTTTTTTGATTTGGTGGAAACTTACAGAGAATAGGTGATTATTCACATGGAAAGTCGAGGTTGAAGGCAGTTCACCACCAGTGAGCTTCCTCTGGGAAACACAAAATACAACATGTAAAGTCAGTCATACCAAATCAACTGCCTTAAAACAACATAATGAAAACACTAAAATTGTTCGCTCCTAAAAATCACTTAACTTTAAAGTCTGGCAGCTACTCAAATCTTACATATGTTCTTTCAACAAAGGAAGACTATTGGCGATGCAATGCCTCCAAACACCATTTTGCATCTTTAGTTTCTAAGTAAATAACCAGACAATGCAGATGTCAAATCATGTGTTTAAAGTAAATCAAAAAGGTTTACATAAACCTCAAAACATTTTCTGGAATAAACATCTCTTAAAAGCATAAACATATGACTTTATACTAAAAACAGAAACTAAGACATTAATGTAATTAAAGCAGAGTTATAAGCTGTTAATCAGTAGAACAAGGTTAGCATGACTGAATAAACGCTACCAGAACAAGCTGCTACCCAAACGGTAAGAGAGGCGTGGCTTAACCACTGCCTTTTTAAAGGACATATGGGGTTTGATCATCAGAGCTGTGTGCTGAGCCCTCTTTACCCTGGTCTCAAAGGGCTTTACCTGCCTACGCTCTAACAGCATGATATGCTGAATGATTTTGCCATAAATCTAAATTTTGGTATTTTTTAACCAATGCTGTGATTTTATGTAGATGTTTGACTCTACGGTCTCACTGTCTCGCAGGTCTTTACTGCTTTATGGAAAAGCACTCCTTTCTACTTGCATGCATGGATGTGCATCCTAGCTGCAACTCTCTCCTCTCCTCTGTGTGGCAGCAAACCCACTTTAAGTGTATTAAAGCCACCTAATGGGCTGGAGTGAAAAAGTCAGTGTCTTACTTACTTTTGTTGAACAGAACAGTCGAGTTTTGTTAAATTGCAATTAAATTGAAAATGCAATTAAAGGTACTGTGGAGGATTTTCTCAAATGTTTTAAAAGACCCGCCCTCTCCACTTAAAAAAAAAATGCGGGAGAGCATCCACGGGCACATTTCTCCTTGTGCGTGCTCTGTTTAAGGGTTGCAGTTCTCATAGCTCATATAAGCTTATTGTGCCCGAATGTCCGCCCTAACCCTTAAATCCCTCAATCACTATATAGAGCTGGGACTATATAGTGGATTTTATAGCGAACTCAATTAACTGACAGTTCAGACTGATGATCTTTACTTTTCACTCCCCGTTGGTCATGTAACACCTCCACTGAGCGGTGCATGTGCCATTTTTGTTTTTAGTTGCCACTGTCGGCTAGTGACAGCCTATGGTTACAGCGAGCCGCTGTGACAGCAAATCCCATAATGCTTTGCGAGGAGAGCTCTCCGTGCAAAGCATTACGGGATATCTGCCTCTTTGATCATTTCTTTTCTTCTCATACACTTCGTGGACACTTTTTCTCTTATGACCACCGGCCATTTTCAAAGAACTGCGGTGAGAAAGGTGAGCTTCAATGATTCTCTGCGCAGAAAAAGATAGCTAACTGGACGAGCACGTAGGACGACCTCATGTAAACTTATCACCAGAATGATTGACAATTAGGAGGACCACTTATTTAGATGATCCACTCGGAAATAAAAGCTTGTCCTCTATACCTTTAACTGCCCAGCCATAACCAAAACGCTTGTTTTTTTTTTTTCTTTCTTAAAACTCAGGAAAAATCTTCTCAGAAAGTAGACCGGCTTATTAAC
Organism: Cyprinodon variegatus; assembly: GCF_000732505.1. Lineage (NCBI taxonomy): Eukaryota > Metazoa > Chordata > Actinopteri > Cyprinodontiformes > Cyprinodontidae > Cyprinodon > Cyprinodon variegatus. The sequence goes on along the minus strand of NW_015150899.1, from coordinate 698,259 downwards.
CTTTATAGAAGTACTATTATGTACGTTCTCCCTTAGTGCTGCACTGTTTGGTATGGGACCTTTATGGAGAGAGTTGGAGCATTATACAGGCAACAACAGACAAAAAATGTAACTGTGGTTACACTGCGTCCATCAACACTGTATGCTGATTGGCTGCAGCGTAAAGGAAGGACTATCTTTATAAAATTCACTGTTTGCCCAACTGCTATATAAGGGAAATGATGTACTTGAAGAAAAGCCACAAGCTATTTCTTTCTTTTTTTCCCCATAGAGCCTAAACACATGGAGTTATAGTAGTGAACTACATCAGTACAAGGTTAACTGTACCATAATGCTATTATGCTGGTTATTTTCCTTAACCAGTGTAATGTTACGTTATTATAATGACAACAAGGTATTCTCCTTTTTTCATTGTCTGGTTAAGTTAATTACCCTTTCTTTTCGCCAAATGTTAAGGTACTTAACCTGAACTCAAATGCGCTGATTTTAATCATCCCAAAATCTGGACTTGACCTTCAAACTCTCAGAGTACGATTCAGGAGTTCTAATCCAACATTTCTGCATGATTTATGAATTTTCACCTTGGGGAAATTGTTGTGGTGTCCCAAGCTGAACTCTGAGATGTCGATGGCCACTGGATATATGATGGAGAAGCTGCAGTTTCTGTGCTGCTGGGGGATCACCATTGTGTAACTGCCCTCTGGTGACTGTGAAATAACATTACAGGCTGCAAGGGGAAAAGGAAATGCCAATGACACAAAACTGATTGACAGGTTTCAGAATTGAGGCAAAGGAATGTGCACAAAAGAAATGCATTGAGTCGAAAGGTGGGCATATTTTATTTCTTCTTTGCTGCATCTTTTGTAAATCTTTGAATTTAACAGTGAGTTTCTCTGACTGAAACACTTTACTACTCACGAAAGGGGTTGATGTGCTTCCTGACAGTCAGGGTGAAGCTGCTGCCAGCGCTGTGAATACGGAAGAAGACCATCGCCACGTTCTGGGAGGAGTGCACGCTTTTCCTCACTGATCCCGAGCTGCAGTAATCCACATAGCGCTCGTGTAGAGGCAGTGGATGATCCTGGGAGCTGGGGAACTTTTCACCCTTCATCACCCATCCATCAAACATCTGCATAAAACAATTTAACACACACACAAAGAGGGAGAAAACTAAAAGCAATCCTGAGTAAAGCTTCACTACGAATGGGTATGATCTAGACACTAGCTGTGGAAAATCTGTAACATTATTGATTTTTATTTCAAATATAATTCTAAAATAAGACATTTATTGTTTCTTAAACATCTGTATGAATTACTTATTGGTCATAGAATAAGGCATTAATATAAACTCTAACTATGAAGAAGTATTAAAGCAAACTTTGTAACTGCAAAGACTATTTTGACTTTTCACTCTGGGAATAGAAAAATTTGATCATCTGTTTAATTTGTCAAACCGTCTCTGGTAACCAGCCTGTAGTGCGCTGCTATGAAGACATGCTGCCTGTCTGTGGTAGTTCTAATAAAGGGTTGCATTACTTCAGCTTTTGCAGAATAGCTTTGGAGTATATGTGTTTTTAAGAGCGGATATATTTGCAAACAGCATGATGCTTGTCAATTCAATTCAGTTTATTTATATAGCGCCAATTCAATTCAGTTGTCATCTAGGGCACTTTACAATTCAACAGCTTGCAAGCAATTGATAAGCTTTTTAACATTAAGGGTTTTTTTATTTTCAGTCAGTGTGCAGCAGATTGTAGAGGTTGAACAGCCTGTTTCCAATTTTAAATGATAAATTATAATATTAATAATAATATGATGCAGCTTGGTTCTTGCTTTAGATGTTTGTCATAAAGTAACCAGAATAAACCGGTTTTACCCAATGCTCATGCTTAAGGAGCTTTTCCAAAAGTGTTACTAATCTTAGCAAATTATCCATTTCCAGTGCTTAGTAGCAGAAAACCAAGAAAAACAAACATTTTCAACAAGCTTTCCATTATGCAATTATTATTTCTTTCCACAAAATAACAAAAGCGACTAGAAAGATGCACTAGTGGTGTTTAATGTACTAAATTTAAATGCAACAAGGTGTCAACAGTGTGTTTTGCGTGTGATAAATCTTCCTTCTTACTGTGATGAAGTCTCCTCCGCTGCAGTCGATGTCCACGCTGTCATACTCCACAGTGATGAGCTCAGTGGGCTCTGCCATGAAGAAAGCTGCACAGCTGAGCTGAGGGCTCTCTGCTGTGAAGGTGAACTGGCCCTCCATCGCCACCATGTCCAGGCAACCTGATGGTCCATCACATAGGATGCTCATTAGAATCAAACACAAGCAATACAGGAGCTCATTCACACTGATGTTAGATATAAAAAAATTACTTTAGAGATTTTTATTTGTTTCTATTTAATCTTTAAAGTTAGTAAATATTTTAAATGTTTTGTAAAATAGGAGGAAATGGCTGCAACTTGTGTAATTCTATGCGTTATTTTTTTTTCTTCTTTCTAAATAATTTCACATGCTTATTTATTAATTGAGCAAAACTTACGCAAAGGTCGGCGATACATTAACAGATCAGGTATTTCCCTCCTGAGATCCGCGCTAAGAAGCGAATAGAGTTCATCTTTTGAGATGTCGTTGTTCTGTAGGATGAAAAATAAATATTTTATTCCACTTATTCCTTTTTTATAATAATTATTATAGAATAATGAAGTTTTTTTGTTTTTTTTTAGAGTCGCTACTCTCACCTCAATGTACCTGCAGTCTCCCTTGAGGACGGACAGACACAGGAGCAGAAAGAAGAGCTGCTCCCGGAAAGTGCGCTCCATAACGCGCAGTGAGGTTCACCTGGGCAGAGTCAGAGAGGTCTGGTCTGCTCTGCGGTCACCGCGGCTTTTTTATACCGTCCAATCCGCCACGGAGCCAGTCACAGGGGCCCGCAGTCACCCACCGCCTCCTCCCTTGACCAATTGCGTGGTTGTGACGAGGGCGAGATCAAGGCGAGCATGAGGAGAGATAAGACGCAGAGGAAAAGATGCCCAGCTGATGCCAACTTGGAGTCAACGAGCAGATAGATCACGACTTATCATCCCAACCTGTCCTTGCTTCTTGCTGATTTTAGCACTCAATGTGCTTGAATCTTTTTTTTTAATCTAAAGTCTTGCAAATCCAGAGATTTTATGATTAAGTTTATTTTGTTTTGCAGACTTTAGTGATGCTTTTGTGACTCTACCCAAACAATATGTTACTAATTCTTCATACCTCTGTGCCATTTCCTCATTTCTTTTTTTTTTTCATGTTAAAACAAAATCATAATAATATTTCATTGATAAGTCTGAATTTGAATCAAGTTGGAGCAATGACGAAGGAAAAGACTGCAAAGCTTTGAAAGGATAGGCTACCTATTATACTTCTTGTTAACATTTAATGTAGGTCAGCAGGTTGTAAATACAGGGTCATTACATTTTCTAAAAAAAAAATTATTCTCATATAAACAGTTACTGATTTTTAGGTATAGAGGATGTTCTTTTACTTCCAGATGGATCATCAAAATAAGTGGTCCTCCTAATTGTCAATCATTCTGGTGACATGTTTACATAAGGCTGTCCATTAGCTATCTTTTTTTTGCAGATGCTCCCTTTCAGGCGTATATCTTAGGCTCGTAAGTTTAAAAGTTTCTACAAAGTGTATGAGATGAAGAGAAAGGCCACAGAAGAGCCAGATATATCCCAGAATGCTTTACGCAGAGAGCTCTTCTCGAAAAGCTGTTGCCATAGGCTGCAGCTACGCGACCGCGGCGGCAATAACAAAGATGGCGCAGTAGACCAATGGGGAAGTGACCATCTGTCCTTACGGTAAGTTGACTGAGTCTACTTTAAAGTCCCTGCTCTAAAAAGTGATTGAGGGATTTAGGGTTTAGGGCGACCTTCGGACACATATGAGAAAAGCAACTTTTAAACAGAGCGTGCATGAGGAGAAATGGACTTGTGTATGCTCTCGCATGGGGAGCAATTCTTTTAAAAAATTTGAGAAAAGCCGAAATGAGAAGAAAGTACACAAAATAATTACACAGACACATACATTAGAGCAAAATATACATGCACATTTTTTTTTTTTACATATTGTTCTTCTTTTTCCCTCCCCTCCTCTAAATGATTGCTTTCTCATCCACTGTAGTGTTTGCAAATAAAATGTTACATTTATTTTACATTCAGCTCTGGTCCTGTCAGCCTAATTACTTATTCACCCCACCTGTGTAGCTCCGCCCCTTCTCATCAGTGCTCATGCTTACCGCCTGTTCCCCTGCCTATTTAACCAGACCTCAAACTAGTTACTGTTGCCAGATTATCCACAGCAATAGATGTCAAATGTTCTTTCTCTTCCCGACTACCTGACCTTGCTTTTCCTCATGGATTCCATGCCGCCGTCTTCCCCTCGCCAGACCACCCTGAGCTCTCTGATATCTGGACACTGAGGTGGTTTTTACCCTCTGACTACTGATTCTCCCCTTCCCCTTGGATACCTCCTCCTTATTCAAACCTCTCGGCCCTGACCCTGTTTCTGTCATATGACCAACGACCTTTATTTTTCCCCTGTGGACTCCAACATGGAGAATCTGTGTCTAAGTGAGTTCCTGGTTGTCCCTGTTTCCTTTTCTGTTCTTGTGAGCAGCACACTCTTCATCAAAGCAGCTGCAAGACAGAACAGATGTTTCCACTTTTGATTTTGAATACAGTTGTTAAATGTTACACAGCCTGCCTTTGTGTCTTTTTTAAATGTCGGGCCCTTACAATTGAATATACTGTGTTTCTATTTTTGGGAGGCAATCTTTTACTGTAACAGAGCTCACTTTTTCTTTACTCAAAGTCTTTTTCATTTTTGTCTGGGTACAATATGTGCATTTTTATTATATTCATCAATGGGACAATTCAATACAACTTCTTGCAGGAATTGTGCCTCTTTTAGGCAAAAAGATTTCGGAGAAACAAACATAAGACGCTATAGCACTAGCATCCCTATAGTATTTTCAATAAATATTAGCATCATGTTGTATTTTTTAATAAAAATAATAACTTTATTGATCTCACACTGGAGAAATTTACCTCTGCATTTAACCCATCCCCTTGGGGAGCAGTGGGCTGCCACTGTGCGGCACCCAGGGAGCAGTGTGGGGTTAAGGTTTTTGCTCAGGAACCAGAAGTGGAGGCTGTGGGGATGGAACCAGGTACTTGCAACCTTCTCAGAGCACAAGCACACTGCTCTAACTACTAGGCAAACACTCCCACTTTTATCCTTGTACCTGTAGTTTTGTGTTAAGTGCCAACATATTCTCATTATCAGTTCGTATGAAATCGTACGAAAAGTTATGCACAGTATTTCGTACGTTTTGGACCTTTTTCCTCGAAAAAACAGATCAGTGCGCATGCGCAGGCAGACAGACGAAAAAAGCAGATCCGCGGACGGACGTAAAACTGTGAAAAACAGTGCAATAATGTCTCTAACTACGTTGCTGTTTTGTATCTTAGGGTTAGGGTCAGGGTTAGGGTTAATTCTATGTTAAATTCTATCTTATTCAATGGTGCGTAAGATGCGCATGCGCAAGAATATCTTGTCTCGAGGCAAGACGTAAAAATACGACGCAATACCACAAAAAAAACGTCCAACACGTACGAAATTACAGTGCATAACTTTTCATATGATTTTGTATGAACTGATAATGAGAATACACTGAAAGTGCAGTAAAAGAATTACTAATTTAAACTTTTTCAACCTATGTATTATGTTCATTTCATTTTAGAATACTACACCACATTGCTTTGATATAAATATTCAGAGGTTTGCAATGCAAGAGAATGTTTGTAAAAATGTCCAGTAGTATAAATGCTCTTGCGGCACTGTACGTCCAAAAAAGGCCTCTTGTTAACTCCCCACAGCCCGTAACACTGTAACCTGAATTATTTCACACAGTGAGAAAACTCAAGGCAAATCTGACAAGATCTGTGATAAACATTACATAATTTTCAATTCAAATTCTCCTTCTAAATGTTTATGCTCTATTACATTTAGTATAAAACAAAAAAAAAAAATTTTCTAGTAAAAACATGATTTTAGGCCAACATTTCAACAGCAGGCTCTTTTTTAAATAACATTTCAGCCCCTATGAGGGACAGTCAGCTCATTTTGTTAAGCCTTTAAAAAACAACAATTTTAAAAGGCACATTTGATGATACTGTATTTGTGTCTATTGGAAAGTTGCTGCTTGCATTCTGCTGCTTTATGAAAAGTCAAGGACACAGAATGTGTCTTCTGACTCAGTAAATCCCTGATTGGCCTGCAGGTGCCTCAGGCTCTTCAATAGGTCAGTCCATTCAAATGCAGAAATTGGCCCTCAGTGTAATCCTTACAAAAAAAAAGCATGTTTGTTTCTGTATGATAAGCTGTGGGACCTGAGATGTAATTAATGCTGGCATATCTGAATGTGAAAAAATCCATTTATTAAAACCTAGAGGGTAAACAGAGTCCTGGAATAGATTTTTTTTTTTTTTACTACGCTGGTCTTCCTCAGCTAAGAGTATGATGAGATAAATACACTTATTTTTTGTAATACTTGGGAAAAACTGAAGAGAAGAAAATATACAGCTTAGTAGATTGTATTTTGTTAGTTCTTTTCCATTTTATAACAGTATTTTTTGTTACGTGGAATATGTCCATAAAACTGAGTGTTCCAAAAAAGTAAAAACACAATCCGCTGGACTTTGTTTCCAAGTTTGAAGACGCTTCGCCTCCCATTCAGGAAGCTTTTTCAATTCAAAATGTCAGAAATAACATTGAGTTCGAGGTGTTATACAGTAGCCCATCTAAGTCTTGTTTCTGTTCAGAAAACCTGCAAATTTAAACCGACGAAGGGGTTCACTCCTTTGGGTCGTTTGGCTTCTTTTGTTAGCCTGCAATGTCCCATCAGAGCATTCCTCACTGCATGCAGTGAGGAGTAATCTGATCTTTATATTGAAGAAACCAAACCACCTCTCCAAAGACGCATCGCCCAAAACAGAAGAGCGACCTCCTCAGGACAAGACTCTGGACATTCTTTTGAGGACCAGATTCACAGTTACTACTGTCAGGGCTAAAAACAGAGGTAACAGCAAGGACGCCTAATGGAGGAAGCTTTGAAGGAGGAAAACACAGGTTAGTGATCACGTTAATCTGATTGAGGATGATTATGAACGTGTGAGTCACTAACCTGGTTTACTAGTTCACTCCGTGTCCAGAGAACGAGGTAGAATCGAGATGGTCGGCTACCAACAAGATGCGCCGGGCGCTGCCCATAGAATCCCAGATGCCACAGCGCCAGAGGACGGAGAACAGGCAGGAAACCAGATCAAAGCAGAGGAAGGAGGGCAGCATAATCTAGAAGGTGAAACCAAAGCCGGTGTCAAGGATGTACTTAGGATTCAGAACCAGGAGATCAGAAGTCTGAAGAGGCTCTAAAGGGAAATCCAGGTCAGTGACAGGAAGCAGCTCCAAGTTCAGCAAACGGGCAGAATCCAGCAGGAGTCCAAAGACAGGTCAGGCAAACAGATTTAGATGGGAACAGGCAGGCTCAGTGGTTGAGAGCCGGAAGAGGATCAGGTAATCAGAAACCCTAAGGTAACGCTGGAGCACTCTCACCACTGGCTCGAGAATAAGCTGGCTCTGATGACTGGTTACAGGGATGGTTAAATAGAAGCAGGAGCAGGTGGATCCGATAAACCGTAACGAGAAACTGGGCGGAGTTAGTCAGGTGAATAAGATGAGTAAACCAGCCAGTCATCAGCACCAAACTCATTACTACTACTTCCTACTTCCAGAGGTTGACAATACAGCATGTGGGATTAATTGTGCTTTCCTGATCTAAAAAAAATAAAATGGCAAAAATAATCATATCTGTTTTCACACACCATTTCAACCTCAGCAACAATTTAGCCCACCCTTTCTGTATGCAATATCTTGCACTGTTCTGGGAGTTTTTTTTTTTTCATGAGGTTTGGGAACCCTTGGGAATTTTATTTTTTTACTATTGTTCCCAGAAGTCCATCTATGAGGTCCGACACTGATGGGCTTTGCTCTTACCCAAATGTACAAAATGTCTGCCAGTCAATATGCAGCCAATTACATTAAAACTCTTACACTGCTTCCACAGCGTAAACACAAACTGCCGTGATCCAAAATGTGATCTAATTATATTTTTGCCTGAGCAGCATCAACAGGAAACTGAACCAAGTCAACAGCCATATTTTTCACACAATTCACTGAAGACAGACAATATTTTCATGATGGCCTTGCTATAATAATAAATATATGGATATAGTAACTAAATCTAAGTTAATCATTTATGATCATGCACCAGATACACATTACCCGCAAGAAGAATGGAAAACAAATAAGCTTCTCTGTAGTGTACTTAACTATTTTAGAACAAAACACCTGAAAATATCTGAATGCAGGCAACAAAAGACAAGGCAGCTGTAACTGTTGTTTATGTCCCTTTTCCAATTGTTTTGGTCTCAGACCCAAATTGATTGGCTTTTATTACTAGATCCAAGCATGCTTCTCTGAGGTGCTCTGTGCTTCACAGAAGAGCAAATCAGAGTGCCTGCTATGTAATTTAGGACTGAAGTGAATGGCGAAGCGGAGACGTAAGCAATGTTTTTTAACTCAACTCTAACTGATCTCTTATTTCAGATAGAGGACTCGTCCAAACCGGTTAAATGCTTCTAGACCAAACTTGTTTATCCATGTTCTACGGAACAAAGCGGCTTTGCTTAAGTCAGGAAAATCAGTGCTACTTCAGGAAACTGGACTGTCAGGCATATTTTAAAACCTAGAGCCATGATTCATAGCTCCAAAGGACACATCTCCACACCTCTAGGGTTCAGTGTCAGAGGGCTTTAAAACACTGCAGTCAATACTTTTTAATGGAGTTTGTGATGTAAGGCTTCAGTGCAGCTGCTTGATCATGGGAACCCATTCCTTGAAGCTCCCCACATACTGTTTGTGAATTAATCCAAAAGCCGCATAAAGTTCAGAGGTCTGTAGCTACTGACTCTGCAGAAGTTAACGGCTTCTGCACCTCATCATCCAGCGGACTCACTCTGAGGCGTCATAAATTCACTGAGCTCCTGAGGGCAGCCATTTCTTTCACAAATGTTTGAAGAAGCAATCAGTATGAGATCCGATTGCTGGATTCCATACACATGTGGACATGGTTCTAAATGAAATGCTAATGATAAGAACAGGGGATAACACCTTAGGCCGATTCGTGTATGTTTTTATGAATGAGAACATATCTTCAAACTTTGTGAAAACAGCAGATGGATTTATCTCCCTCTCCTCTTGGGGGACTTGGGAAATTTAAACCATCTTACTGAGTCTGAGTGGGCCAGTGTCCTACTTTGCCTCATCCTCAGCTCTTTCTCTTTCATCTTTGCCCTTTGTCCGCTTCATACTCTTCATATCTCCCCACTATCTGTTTCTGATAAAGAAAAGCATGACATCATCACAGAGGAGATGCTGAAATCAGAGTTAGGTTTAATCTTACCTTAAACTTCATAGAATAATGCATAGTTTTTCCTACATCTGGGCGCAAATAGAGCTCTTACAGAAAATGCTAAACTTGTTTTCTTGAGGAAATTAAGAGTTGTAAATTCTTTTTTTTTTTTTTTTTGATAAATGAACTGTCAAAGTGACAGCATGGCAGAATCTTTTTGGACTGGAGTGGCTGAGTAGCAGAAGCCCTTAGAGCTGCTGAAGACACTTTATTAGCCTCCTAATTAAGTGTCATCACCAGATTCTCCCTCTTGAATCATTTCCTGTTATTGCATCACAAGTGTTATCCAGCACAGCAATTGCCCACTTGCAGAGCCTTACATCAATACCTCTTCAGCTTTTTTTGCGTTTCGTCTCTAAACAACAAAAAGTTTCAGATATTTTCTTGGGACAATTTTCAGACCTCCTTTTTTTTAAAAGAAATTTTCAGAGTTCTCTATTCTTTTACTTTTTCATCCATCCATTTTCTGTCATGCTTATGCCAATCAGGGTCACGATGGGTGCTGATGCTTATCTCCAGCTGTCTACAGGTGAGAGGGGGGCTACACCCTGGACAGGTTGCCAGTCCAGGGCAACACAGAGACAAATAACCATTCACACACAGAGAAGCCAGTTAACCTAACAGTCATGTTTTTGGACTGTGGGAGGAAGATGGAGTACCCAGAGAGAACCCACACGTGCTCAGGGAGAACATGACATGCAGAAAGAGCCAGGCTGGGAATCAAACCCGAATCTTCTTGCTGCTGGGTCCAGATTACTTTTCTGTTACACAAAACAGAAAAAGGCTTTTGAAAACCAGTGTTTGTTTGTTTTGTTTTTTTATCGAAGTCAATGGAAGATATGAACTTATTTTAAGCACATACAGCCGTATAAATAGCACTGGGACACCCAGTAAACAGCTTGTGTATTTTCCTATCATATTTAGAACTGCACATAAAGTAGATATTGCCAGAGGTGGGTAGTAACTAGTTACATTTAGTAACATTTTTTGATCAAAACAGATTTTTAGTAGTAGGTTTATTGCACTGACTTTACTTGAGTAATATGTATGGAGTGAATTTTGTTCATTTTTGTTTTTTTTATTTTTTTGCAAAAAAATCATTTTAAAATGGAAATTTGGGAAAAATGCATTACAGAAATTACACTTAATCAAAAAAATGTTTTGAGATAACACTAATTTTATATTTTCCATTTTAATCTTTCTTTCTTTTTTATAATAATTTTTACAGATTATATATGTATTTGTATTTTTTCTTTGGTCTTTTTTAAATTTCATGAATTGTGTTCTTTTCAAATTGTGTTTTACAAATCCAATTCTCTTCACTTGAAACACAATGTTGCTGCTAATCTTCATGTAGACCAAGAGAAATCCATCTTCCTGTCCCGAGTATAGCCCGGCCCCAGGAGTAAAAATGCAGTTTAAAAACAATGCAATTTGTAAAAAAAAAAATAAATAAATAAAAAATGCTATTTTGTTAAACTAAATTTGAAGATGTAAAATCTGTAAAATCTAAAGTTTAAAAATAAAAAAACTGTAAAAATTGAGAAAATAAATTAAAAGACTAAAGTCCTGGGGCGTGCTTTGGTGGCGCAGTGGTTAGCGTGACATGACTTCAAATCTTGCCTTTGGTCCTCTCCCTAATGTCTCTCCCCCCTGTCAGCCTACTGTCCGTAAAAACGAGCAACTAGGGCTCTAAAAACTAAAAAAGAAAAAAAAAGAAGCTAAAGTCCTCTCAAAACCCTTTTTTTATTTTTTATTTCTGGATAGCATTTCTTTTTTTGTAATTTTTTTTATGGAAAAAAATCCAATCCATTGAGTAATATTTTATATTTATATAAAAAACATCTCAACTCGTACGTCAGTAAAATGGTTGCCAACTCAATCTATTGTAATGTCACTAAATATCAAATACGCTTGTTTTAAAATAAGATTGCTTCAGACAAAGACGCACAGATAAGGTTTATGTCAAAATGTCATGTTTTGTACATAAGCTGACTTGAACCTATTCTGACATTTGGAGGTCAAGTTAATATGTAGCAAGGAATTAATATTGTCACTAGAAGTATTGTGTTTAATTTGTTCTTTTTTTTTTTGTTAAAAACACAATTGGCCTGAAACAGTGATCCTCTTGCTTGGAATCGTTATTTTCAGTTACATTATTTGCTTGTTTTAATTAGTTTATTATATTTACAAAACTGTCTTTATTACATGGTTTTAGATATTAGATGTGATGAATTATTCAGGATTTTATCAGCTTTTTAACCAAATACTTTTCTTTTCCTGTTCCTAAATTCTTCAAAGGCTACTTTACACTCTTAACTGAGTAAAAATTGATGAAGTAATCTTACTCTTACTTGACTATATTATTTGGGCGCTCTACCCACCTTTGATCATTAGGATTACTGATATATTTTTTGTTTTGCTTTTTTTAGAAGTGAAACTAAATTTTAAAAAAAATGCAATTAGTCTGTCGTGTTCTGAGAAACTTCACTTTAACCCAAAGAAAATAAAAAATCAGAACTCGATGAAATTGTCTTTTTTACATCTTTCATCCTCTGTTCCATCCTGGACATCAATGGATCAACAAGAAGCCATCGATAAGGAGAGCCCGGCCATAGTGTGATACTTTGATTATTAAAACATGAAAGCATTTTTCTTCTTCCAAATAATTGAAGCTTTTCTCTGAGGTGTAATTTCAGCTGAGCATTCAGGCCTGTTTATCAGTTTCAGGGGGCTTAGTTACAGTGATTGGCTCAGGTACTGTGAAACAGCATGAACAGTGCTATCTGTTCCATATGTTGCGAATGGGAGGGAATCATTTTGTCAAACAGAGAAAAAAAATGAAAATTCAATGTATCTTTTAGTTACTGTCATGACAGTAAGAAGACACAGCTCATGAAATGTCTCCTTAGGCTTTCAGGCTGACATTGTCTTATAAGAGGCAAGAATGCTTGTAAAGCAGAATGCTGAATTAAAAAGTAATTTTCTTGGTGAAGAACTCGGCGTTCAAGAAGAACTTTGAAGCTCTAATCACAGATCTTCTTTGAAGCTCTCCCTTAAAAAGCAGGAGAAAGGTTATTGGTCATTTCTATCAATTCTGCAGCATCTGAATAGATTAATTCAGGCATAAATATTTTCAGCACTAACTTCCTTTCTATATGGAGCAACCAGACCAGACTTGACATGCAAAGGTTGGTGTTGAAACAAATGGTTTTGTTTTTTTAGCAGTCTATTACATAACATGCCATGTTTAATAATGTCTAGAAAATGAATAATTAAGCTTTTCCACCCCAACTGTTTATCATCTAAACATCCTTCATTGTTCATCTTACTGATCCTCCTTCAAAGCCACTAGAGTAGAATCCACTTTAACCTGCAAAGCAAAATAAAAGTCATTATGAGCTACAAATAGCCTTGATTAAAAGAAAACTTTCTATTTTTGCTAAATATCTTCAATCAGAAATCTGTTACCATTTTAAAGAACAAACAGCTTATTTTTTCTTTTAGTTTTTACGTTTTAACACCAAGTGTATGGCATTTTATTTTCTGATACCTCTACATCATTTCCGTGTTACTTTTGTTCTTGTTTTTACAGTCAGTCAC
>NW_015150899.1:671964-684467 GCF_000732505.1 Cyprinodon variegatus | reverse complement strand
TTAGTCCAACTGTTTTTAATGTTCTTTTTTGTTTCTGCATTTTTTTATTTTATTTTATTTTTTTATTTTTCCTACTTGCTTTGATTCTGTTTTATTTTCCTATATTTTAATCATGTAAAGCACTTTGCATTGTCTTTGTACTGAATTGTGCTATACAAATAAATTTGCCTTGCCTTGCCTCGCCTTAATTACAATTATTCAAATTGAAGGAGTGTCTTCATTTGTAGATTTTTAGAAGCAGCTCATGTTAAAAAATATGGTATAATCAAAGTCCAGCTTTAAATCTGATTGGCATGGCTTTAAATGTTTTGCCCTCAGTTGTTTCTCTAGGTTTCGACTGAATTTACCCCAAAGGATCATTGGAAATGAAAAACATCACAAAGGAATAGAAAGCATTAATTTTAAAGTTTAACAGTTGAGCAGTTAGAAGTGTCATCTATAACATAAATAATGTGCATCTTAAATTTTCTAAAAATGATTATGATTTCCTGCATAAAAGCAAACGCATGTATTAATTTATTCTTTTAATCCTAAGAAACAGAGCCCACATTAAAAGGACTTTCAGCAGAGGGATCTCAGAGTATATGATGCTTTATGAACATATGCAATCATCCATGGAAGTGAAAAAGCCTTGCTTATGCATCAGTTTTATAAACCTAGATTTGTGTGTGTGTGGATTCAGTCCAAGCATGCATAATTCAGATTTAGAGAAACAAAGGCCTGCTTATGTCATAATGGCGTTAAGGTACGAAATTTTGCAGGTAAAGCTGGAGAGACTATAATCCAGCTTTTGCCTAAACAGGATGAAAGCAAATTCAGCAACTTCTCCTTCCATCTGTCTTGCTAAAAACTAACCTGCTGTATTTGTATGTTTTAATCATAACTAGACGTTTTTAAAACTTTTATTCTTTCAATCTGTATTTGCCAGACTTATTATTATTATAATCATACTAATTATCATAATTAGGAGGGAAAATCATGCAATCTGTCAAAAGAAATTGTAATTATTTGTTTTCTTTGAGGTAAGGAGGCAATACCGACTGAACACAGCTGCCATCTGCTGGACTTTTAGTTAAAATGCAGCAAAGCTGCTTCTTAGTTTTCTCCAAGCTAATATAAGATGTTAACTTTATCAAATACAGAATTTTATTAAAATTTGAAAACATATATTGATATCAAAATAAAAACAGACTTGGGTTAAGTAGATTTTTCTGTCACAACTGAAGATAGTAAAGTTTACCTGCTGAGTGATCAAAGGCTTATTTAAATCAATTGTATGAAGATTTTTCCTAAAAATGTTGAAACTTGATCTTCACATTTTTTTGTTGTTGTTTTTTATCGAGTGTCTGCTCTGCTGTATGATTTATTTAAAGTTTGTTTGTTGCTGCGTTTTCTCCTCTTTCTCAGGTTGTATTTGGTCCATTTTTGTATTTGATTAATGGTTATAAAGCAAGAACATATTTTGAAAATATGGTCTCTAATTGATGATATTCCCATGCCTTTATTGTCCACTGTCTTTGACATATAATTGCAGTTTCTTAACGAATCAATTCCCACTTCCCAGCCACATCCAAATTCAACTTGAAAACGGCTATTACTGGTGCTGTGAGTGGATACCACCAGGGCAACATGTTACTCCCCAAACTCTCATTGGGACTTAAGTGTTTGCAAACATCAGGAACATCATCAAATGTTCATGTTGAACTGAGGTCTTTAAACTTGCAGCAGAATCAGTCACTGCAGAACTCCAGACTTCCTGAGCCTGCAGATGAGCTCCGGAACAGCGACAAAGATCTTCAGCCGATGGGTTTGCAAGGCTGAGACGCTTTTTCCTCCAACATCAGTCTGATCTCACCAAGGATTGATAATGAGAATGGTCATATGTTCCCATAAACATGTTGAAAAACCTCAGGGACAGCCTTCCTATGGAAGTGAAGTCACTCTGGCTGCAAAGGATGGACCAATGTTATATTGTACCTAATGGCTCAAGGATGAGAATCACTGAGGACCATATGAGGTCAAGAGGAGTGAATGCTTTTGGTAATATGGTGTATGTCGTTAATTTCCTTAACAGAAATAATTTCCCCTTCTGATTATTTAGTCAATTTGAGATTGAAGGGAAAAATACTTTTATGGAGTGTCTTAGTCAGATGCTGCACTTAGAAAGTCCACATCTCAAAACTTTACATCAGCGGCTAATGATTGTGAAGGGTGCTGTGATTTCCACATGGATTTAAAATAAATGTTTTTAAACATAAGAAACAATTTAATCCAAATCAGGGTATGCAAGAGTTAATAAATAAATCAATAAACTGCTATGTAACCGGGAATGTCTTCAATCTAACAAAAGCTTTCTTCTTCAATGAGAACCTGATTTGTACCTGAGCTGTGGACCTAGGCAGCTCCTCCAGAGTTACCACGTGCATTTTATTTACTGATTTACGCAGTGATTAGGTTGAAAATATGCCCTAATCTGATTCTAGTAAGATGATGGACTGTATGTTTACCACTTGATATATTTTTTAATGACCCATCTTAAATTTCTACAGGCCAGTTCAGTCTGTAACCAGGCATGCGTCCAAGTTTACCAGAAAATTCTGATCCTGGAAGCTCCAGTGAATTTATCACATCTTTGGATGTCTAAATGAGTTCTCGGCCAATTTGTTGAAGTTGGCAGCAGTGAAAAATACAAGCAGCACATTTACCTGTCGGACCTAAAGCCTAAAAGTTGAGCAAAGTACGTGGACATGGATGGATTCATGCCTTTTATTCCCACGCTTCCGTGCGCTAAGAGCTGCTGCGCACTGAGGGCGCGCACTGAGGCAACCAAGAGGGCTGCGAGGTTCAGCAATTTAACTACGGCAATTTAAAAGCTGCAGCTTTTTTGTTTTTCTATGACAAATATTTCACTTTCAATCAACGTCCCGCCGAGAGTTAAACCACCGTGGCTGTAGACATGAGTGGACTGTCCACAGAGGCGCCTTCCTCCAATGGACCCCTGAAGGTAGGAACCCAGTGACAGCAAATTCTGCTTCTGTCCAAATCTGTTTAAATAGCAAAATAAAGCAAAACTAGCAAAGTATTTCCCTATAATAAATTTTAATAATGTTTACTTATAAAATAAATCACTTTACCTTGCAGAACATCTAACAGAGAAGGGGGGAAAGTGACATAAATATATGTTCTATTTATTTGTGCGATTATTTATGGCACTTATTTTATTATAGAATGACCTATTATCCGAAATAAAGTAAATGCATATTCAGACTATAAAGAGATTAACTTCTTTTGCAGGCTAAATTGTGTCGAAATCGTTTTTCAAGCAATGTTTGAGTTTTACAGGCCTGTCCAGCAGGGGGCGACATTAGCAGAAGAAACTAGGTTTAAGATCATTGAGTTTAGGTACTTCTGTAAGATTATAACACATTGTATAAATGCAAACTTTTTGACTTGCACCATAAATACCAATCAAGATAAATCAAGTGTTTTTAACTAGTTTTTACTTTTACAGTTGATGATTTTTCCATTAAAGCCTTGTAGTCACATTAATTCTGGAAGGCAACTGCGGTGTGGGGCTATTTAATAAGATTGGCTGAAGTTGAATATAAAACCTAATTTACTATTCAGACCTGAAAAACACAATGTCTGATTAGGACATTGCTATGTTTCTGAAATACCATATAAAGGATAGGAGATAAATAAAATAAAAATAAACCCCTCAGTTTTTCAGAAGCAACAAAAATCCCTCACATGTCAGTTAATAAATGCTGAGCCCATGACTTTCATTACACACCAGAGTTTAGTGTGAAGCCAGTTCTTTCTTATGCCGGTTTTTAAGATGTTTGCTGGCAGAAAAGCCTCACATAACGATGCAGCTAATGTAGCTAAACTGAATAAAGTGTCAATCATAGCAATTATGGGTTTTGCTGCAGACTCCACCGTGAAACTATCCAGACCCACTCTGACACGCATGGAAGCAGCTTCAGTTTTGGATTGTTTTTCTGACCAAAGAGGCTGTGGGTGTTAAAAGCCATATTTACATTTCCTGACATATGATACTGAAAGCTTGTATACATTGCCTGGTAGATAACATACAGGTTGCCATTTGTTTTCTTTTCTCACATTAAATTCACAATTCTTACTGAATATATTACGTTTGGGGTTTCTTATGTTATCCACCAACATCTAGAAGTGCAACATTAACTATTAGAGGGGGGGGGGGAATACATGTGAAATATGAAAGAAGTAGAAAAACATGGGGGGTTAACAAAAATATAAGAAGTGTGGCATGTTTTGTTCAGATTCCCCTTGAGTTGAAACTGTGCTACATCAGAACCATCAATGTAATCATTACATTTTGCAAACATTTACCATTTGGGGTTGATCCAACCAATCTTCCAGAGTTCCTTTCTTAAAATGGCCTGGAATCAGATGAGGTGGCAACAGATTAGGGTGATGGCAAAGAGGTTTCCAGACTTTTAAGGTCTGAGCCTTATAAGCATTGAGGCATTTTCAAAACAATAATTGAATCATGCATAAAAGTTGACCAGTTATCGGATAAGTTAATTGATGTAATTTCAGTAAAGATTTTTCTACTGATTGCTGAGAAATCAGTCAGTCAATGCTGTCTCTAACAATTCTTTCTGCAGGACTGACTTGTGTTTATGTCCCTTTCATCAACTCTTATCAGTCTTTCTGGCTCTGCTCAGGAAAACAGTCCAGCAACATGATTCTGCCAACACCGTATTTCCCAAATACTGTTATATAACAATAATTAGGGGAAGGGCATCTGGAAAACAGCAACCAGGGTTCATGAAGCTTCCTTTCAACAATTTCTTTCTTCAGTCCACTCTTCTATAAAGTCCAAAATCCAAAGTAAATAGATGTCTTCTGGTTGCTGTACCTGAACCATAGATATCTGCTGCTTTTTAGAATTGCGCCCTAGCTGTTTGTTCTATTGATGCTTCCTGTCATTTAAGGTAGAATACCAGGTTAGGATTGCAGCGATGGCCTTCTTGTTCTTTGACTTAATCTTGCTTGACAGTCCTGCACAACTTTAACAGTGGCAGTTGTGGACCAAAATTAAAGGGGGCTAAGGATGGGGCAATGGTTATTATTTTTTAAAGGTGCAGGGAACAAAGAAGTGACACATAAAACGTAACAGGGCGGTAGTTTAACATACTAAAATAAAGGAACCAAAGGCTCTGAAGCTGCAGGTTATGGACTTTTATTCTAGCAGATGAAATTTACGATTCTATCTCAATATGGCCCAAACTAAAACTACAGAAATTTTACTTTTAAATCACTGTTAAAGTTAAAGACTATGGAAAAAAATAAACATTTTCCAAGAACCCAATCAGTAACGGTTTATGTGCAGGTCTGCTGATATCATAAGAATTTATTTGGTTTTATTTCTACACTTCGGAAGCCATTAAATCTGTGTTATTGCATTATAAAATAGATTTATATATCATGAAATGATCATATGTAAGCTGAAACAACTGTACCATTAAAATGTAAATTGTACTATTTATTTAATAAATTATCAACTACTTAAATGTATCATTAAATGTACCATGAAATAAAGAAATGTTAAATAAGAAGTGAATTTAGTAATGGAATGTATCTTTTTTATGATACATACAGTACATACATCACAGAACAGCTGGATCTATATTGTTATTAAATTCCACTCAGGTGAAACTGTGTTTCAAAGGAAATTGTTACTTTTTATTTGGGGCTATCACAGTAAAGGGGCTTTAAGCAATTAAGCAACATTTTCTCAGAGTTTGTAAAAAAAACAAAAAAAAAACATGTATAATTTTCTTACATTTCCACTATTGCATGGTGCTCTATGCTTTATTGCCTCCATATGTGCATCAAATAGGAGAAAACACTGAGGTGATTTAAATTTGACTGAGGACTGCCCCCCCCCCCAAAAAAAAAAAAAAAAAAAACATAAAAACATGTATCATTTTCTTACATTTCCACTATTGCATGGTGCTCTATGCTTTATTGCCTCCATATGTGCATTAAATAGGAGAAAACACTCACATGATTTAAATTTGACTGAGGACTGCCCCCCCCCCCAAAAAATAATAATAATAATAAAATCACTGAAATTTTTTTTTTAAATGATTCATTTTCTATTTTATGTTGATTGATTAGCCTTAGAGGCAGCTGTAGGAGGTTGGAACAGCAATGGATAAATACCATAAATGATTCCCAACTAGTGGCCATAAATTTTAATGCTTTGTTTTGACTTGACACATGCCCTTAGTTCTCACTTTCTGTTTGGTTACAGAAACAGGACCAAAGCTGGGGGTTAGAAAAACACTGTAGACTGAGTGAGGTAGACCTTTTCCTGGAGCCAAGAGGATATTAGAAAGTTCAGATCTCCTTGTTTTTGAATATCAGGCAACATTTATGAATAAATGAACGAATATTTTAACCAAATTTCCTGTCTCCCTGTGTAGACATACAGTAGCTAACTGTTCAAATACCAGCAATCATTAATCATTCATTTCCAAACCCTGTTTCATCTTTTAATTCTCCAAATAACTCTGTTTTCGGTACGTCTGGACAAATCAAAGCACTCATCTTTCTTTTTTTTTGTAAACTCTAAAATCTCCCCAATTATTGTCAGTGATTGTTTTATGGTCTTTTTAAGCCTCATCTAAACTTTTATTTCACAGTATTTAAGTAGTTAAATATATTTCATTTTGAAAATACACTAAATGGATAAAACATCTCAAATGAAAAATTAAGGTAAACGTTAAAGGGTACCAGAGTGTAACAGAAAATATGTAATAAGACTTAAATAGTGCATTGAACATAATACACTCTGGAAGCTTTTTCAAACCTTTAAAATGTGCATTTCTAACATTTCAATCAGACCTCATAAATTCTAAATATTTTAACTTATTTATCATAAATCTATTCTTTACATAGAATGGATAAATATTAAGGTCAGGGCTGCTTGTGGTCTTGAAAAAGAAAACTAAATGCTCTAAGTGGAACTTTGTATGTATAAATGGATGTACACTTATGCAATCAGCTTATTGTACTATCACTGTTTTGCCTTTTAACAGGTTCTTTTGTTTGCAAGTAAATTCTAGAGTAGATTAAGAGTGTGGCATGTTTTTAATTTATTTTTCCATCTGTCTATAAATGGAGTACTACTGTCTTGTCTTTTATGAAACTCTCATTTTACACCTGTAGTGTCCAATTTCCAGGCTTCAAGTCTTCTTCCTAGAAATTTCTCTGGTTTTGAATGACTGATTTGAATGAATGGATCACCATGCCCCTGCAGACTTTAAGGACAGATTGAGAGAATAGCGCTAATACATCTAATACATTCAGGACTCCAAAAGGATATGCAATATGGATATATAAATGTAGTGATTGGCTACTTGATAACACATCTGAAACGTTCATTATAATCCAGAATGTTCTATTTGGAAACAAAAAAAGCAGCCGTGTTGTGTTTCTACATGCTGTGGCCCATACCATATACAGATTACACAGTGGCACATTGTCAGAATCACCAGATGCATAAAGACTTTGTCATCTGTAAGCATGTTGGGAGGAAGGTGTCCTAGTATTTAGAAAGGAGAGCATTTCCTTATTGAAGAGGTTGCAAGATCTTAAGTCCAAACCCCAGACTGTCACGCTGGGTTCCTTGGCATGACCCTTAACCTCACAATGCTTCCTGGGTGCCGCAAGCTGCTAACTAGAGAAGGGGTAAAAATGCAGGAAAAAAAATTTGTTAGCGTTCTTGTTTTTTCAGCTCATCTGTTGTCACTTGTTGCCCCTTGGCTAGGCACTTGACCCCAAGTCCTTTAAGTGCATTTGAAAAATAATCGCACACTGGAAAAAAATTGAAATCTAGATAAGTTTTTTTTTCTTAAAATAAGTGTATTTGTTCTTGGATTTAGTTGGTAAAAGAGACATTTTGCCAATGGAACGAGACAATTTACAATTACAATAAGAAAACACAATTGCATTGTCTTATTTCAGGTGCATTTTATCTAATTTTCTTGTTTTAAGAAAATCTCATTTACCTTTTCAAATTAAGGGTAAATACACTTAATTTAAGATATTTCTACTTATTTTTAGATCCTTTTTCCAGTGCAGTTTAACAAAACACAATTTTCAAGTTTTAGTGACATTATATTTAACAAGAGTAAGACACTAAATTTCTCCCTCCTGCCATTTGGTTCGTAGCACAGGCGTAACTTTCGGAAGGACTAGTGAGAACAGGTCCCCACCTATAATTTCTGATTTCCCCCCCCCCTTTCCGCTCATTTACTTTAGCCAGCATTAACTGGAGTTGGGTGCAGCTATCTGTGTTCAGAGCATTTTCATTCTGTTTTTTTTTTCCTCTCCTCTTCCGCTGTTCCCAAGTCCCGCCTCTCAGTGTAACATCATCGGATCTGTCACTTTGAGACATGATATTTTTGAGGCTACTATTCACTGCGTACATAGTAGCTGGTTGAAGGAAAGACACACAACAGCATTCAAGGAATTTTAACAGGCAGCTTCTTCGATAGATGTTTAAGTAAAATTTAGGAGATGGGTTGGTTAAAAATTTGAAAAGCCACTGAGAATTTATTTGTTAGACATATGGAGCTAAATTGTAACAGGTTGTAAGTTTATACAAGTTAATCAATTTAATGCAAGAAGCTTGAGAAAACATTGTTTTAATGTTGTATTCTTCTTTAGTAGTTATAAAAAGCTGGGCTTCTCAGAGGACCATGACTCCCAGTTAAAGGTTAAAATTAACACACATTTCTTGTTTTCTAAATGAACATAGAATCAGACTGTAGAGCTTATAGATGTCTTGAAATGTTTCTCTGGCATCATTATATTATTAGACAGGTTCATAAACTTCTTTTTTAAGCCAAGCACAGACACACAAGTAGGGACAACTGCAGATTTAAAAATGAAACAGATTTACTGGGATATACAGCGTGCAATAAAATATATCTCCAAGTTTACAAGAAAGTTTGCAAGAAAAAATATTCTCTGCTATAATTAAATTCAACATATCTTTTCTCTTCTGTAATTCAGTGAGTGCCTGCCAACCCAGAGACAGCCAGACTGACAGGACAAAGACTTAAAATGGAAATAAAGGAGACCTGCTAGAATTAAAGCAAAAATAGTAGATTCAAAATAAGTGTATAAATTTTTCTTTGAACCTAATCCTACTTTTAATACATATGTAGACTTTGGCTGTCAATGATATGTGGTACAAATTTCTAAATTAGATTTTGCTGCTTGTGATGGAGAAAAATCGTTCGTATTGGGTATCAGCTGTTACTTGTCTTTTATTATTACTATTAATAATTATAATAAATATTAAAACATTTTTAGCCCTTTATAGGTAAGTGCCTATAAAACATTTTTCTGTTGGCTGTTCAGGATATGTCATGTCAAGTGAGGTTTTGCAAGAATAAAAGGCAGACAGGGAATCAAAACCTGCATGATCAGCTGAAGAGTTTAAAGGGGTCATAGAATGATTCAATAGTGTATTTGGTGCTGGTCATTAAGGTGTCTGAATAGGGTGTGTAACATTGGTTTGGCTGAAAATGGCATATTTGCTGTTCTATGAGCCCTAATGCAAGCCTGATTAAAAGCCCTAGAATGAAACGACAGGTTTTGTCAATAACAATAACTTTAAAAAAGCCTTTTTCAATCTCACCATGGAACATGCTTTCTCAACAGAATCACGGTTTTATAAATGTGCAAAATAAACAACTCAGAAATCTTAAATGAACAATATTGAAAATATGCAAACAACACCTTATACAAAAAAATGTATAAAAGTATGACCTGCAAACTGAGTCCATATATGAAGAAACTAAAATTCAGTAAACAGAGAACATTAATGTTAAGCATTATCAGTGGGCTTTAAGTTTATCTAATTGCATTCATCTCAGAGCATTTCTATGGGGTGTTAAAATATCTGCTAAAGCTTTTTTTCTTAGTGAGGGTTTTTAGATATGTGAGTGTTTTTTGTAATTATCATACTTTAAGGTGTAGTGGAAGATGTTCTTTTTCTTGGTGGATCATCAAAATAAGTGGTCCTCCTAATTGTCAATCATTCTAGTGATATGTTTACGTAAGGCCGTCCTAGGTGCTCGTCCCGTTTAGCCATCTTTTTCTATGTGTGTGCACTTTCAGGCATATATCTATGGTGAGCTACGTTTTCAGACAGTCATTGAAGCTCGCCTTTCTTGCTGCGGTTTTTTGAAAATGATAGTGTCTAAGGAGTGCATAAACAGACAAGAAAGCCCTCAGAAAAGAGAAACAAAACTAGAGTGTTTTGGGGAGATTTTTTCATGCAATGGCGTACACTGAAAGCACAGGTGTGGGCTTCCCACTGATGCATCAGTTGCAAAGTTTCTATTTGACAGGTAAAGCTTGGCATGCTATTTGGAGAAATCCATTTCACATCACTGCTGGTAAAAGTTATCTTCCTCGATATTGTAACTCTCCAGGGAAGATAAGTTTATTTATTTAGTAATTTGCATCGTTAGTAGTTATAAGGGGGCCTTATTTATCCCAAAAATATGTCCAAATTTCCACTGCAGCGCACGCACATACTCAAGCAGGTCATGATTTTTTTAATGTACCAGTAGTCTTATTTGCGGGGAAACTTTTTATATATAGATATGGGTGAAATGAGATCCATCTGAGCGACCATCTTATTGATCCCCGCACCTTTTCGATGAGATATGGTCTGGTACATGCTCTCGCATACGTCTGATAGGCCTTCCCTCTTTTGGGAGCAGGTACAGGGTTGTGTATGTGCATTTTTCTATAAAAGTGGGCGGGTCTTTTAAAAAATTTGCAAAATTCCTCCACTATACCTTTATCTACTCCTCAACAGACCACATATGTAACTTCATTTTTAATTTTGTAAAATTCTACTTTGGGTGAAGACATTACAGCTATTACTGAACACAATTTTTTTATTTAAATTTTGTACACATTGCCTCTGTGACACAATAAAACTTTGCGATCCTTCTAATGTAGATTTTCAAGTTTTTAACAAAAGCATTGTCTAATTGCATGCAGAGCCGTGGGACTTAAGTCCATAAGCTTGACTTGAATCCCCTATTTCTGTGACATCATTGCAGGTTTTAATCTCACTGAGACAATCTGAGTGGATTGAGTGGATTAAAGGAACAGAAAAGCAGTGTTTAAATTAATGAAATTCATCTTTTGTGAACATCACAAGAAAACAAAACACACAGCAAAGAAAAGGGTCATCAGAAAATAATCCATCTCTCAGAGGATCTTAGGGGAACTTTAATTTAGCCATGTAGTTGGTAAAACATGTTGAAGAAGATCTAGTCAAGTGAAACCAAAACACATGTAAAACGTTTTATTTGCAACAAAAATAACTCTGCACATCAGCTTCCTTCTTTAAAAATATGGATGAAGCTCCCCAAATCATGCTTTGGGGACTTTTTTTTCTGAAGGAACAGGTAGACTCGAACAGAATTAAGATAAATATATAGATAAATTAATACATATTAATTAAAACTGTCAAATTGTATTAGTATTGTCCAAATCCAGGTCTAAAAGCAAAGTAACGTTTATTTTATAGAGCTTAAAGTTTCTCTTCCCAGACACTTAAGTGTATGTAAGGGACACACTGCTAAAAAATGTGGGGGGAAAACTTTAACAACAAATATAACTTCAGTTACATCAGACTTCTATGAAATCAAACTGTCCACTTAGGAATTAGCAAGACACACTCATGAAAGGAGTGGCTCTACACAGGAGGCGACACTCAATGCTGAGCCTTATTTTCACCTGTTTTGAGGACATTTCATCACAGCTGGATCAGACTGCAGCGTTTTTTCCCACTTTTGTGTATAACTCTAAAATCCAGGCTTCCATTGGTTCATAACTTTGATTTCCATTGATGATTTTTATGTGTCTTTTTTCCTGCACATTCAACTTTATACAGAACAAAGTATTCAATAAGGATACTTCATTTATTCAGATGTAGATTTTTTTTATTTGTGTGATCCCTTGATTTTGATTACTGTGTCTAATTGTGAATTAAAATTAAAACATGTCTGTGATTTAACGATTATGAAGCGTGTTGAGTACAACGTGAAAGATGAAAAGAGCATAAAAGGCATTGGAGATGCATTCCCTATCTGATCAGTCATCAGATTGTTAACCACCAGATGAAGCTTTTATTAGATCAACTTAACAAGATATCGGCTGTCTTACATCAGTCTAAATCGGAGGTCTTCAGCAGGGGGTCCGTGACCCCTAGGCGGTCCATGGAGGTACTGCATGGGGGTTGCAAAAGTTTTGTTTGATTAGACTTTTTTTATATTCCCTCCAGCAATTTTTTCCACTAATTGAAATGTCTTTAAATACACATTAACATGAATTCAACACACTGTAGTAAACAGATAAATGGAGGCAGAAGATGTCTTTCAGTCATTAATGCACACATTCAGCGACACACAGGA
>NW_015150899.1:668277-671187 GCF_000732505.1 Cyprinodon variegatus | reverse complement strand
GAGTCATGTAACAAAATTATTTGGGGGTGGGGGGTCCCTAAATAACTTTTAGGGGGGCCCTGCTCCATCTCCATCTTGGTTTGGGGGTCCTTGGCCTGGAAAACTTTGAAGACCCCTGGCATGAATCATTGTATGGCACATAGGAGAAATTATAGATTCAAGACATAAATCTTTCCCCAAAACAAACCTAAAGGTGTTGTGGTTTTAACAGTAAGTGGTTTTTCATCAGGGCGTCATTACTCTAATAACATTATGTCTAATTCATCTCGGTGAGGGCTTTAAATGGCCCCTGGGGCCAGAACGAGGCCTCCTGGGACATTAGAGTTTCTTCTTGAGAGATAGAAGCGATATGATGTTAGTTTGATGAGAGGGAGGAGAGAGAGAGAGAGTTGGATCGTTGCCAACGATCTGCAAGCACAGGAACTAAAGAAGAGGAACATAAAAGATTTCATTGATAGCTTTTCTGCAGGCAGGCTGGAAAGAGGAGCATGACACAGAGGAGGAGAGCAGATGAGAAACAGCCAGGTCCATTTGGTTCATTAGTTTGACTCGCTTCAGATGCGCCATCGGTGGGGTTTGGACTGATTATAGCTCGCAAAACATTTTGTCCCCAAAAGAAAAACAATGAAAGCCACATCCAAGATGCTGCAGTAAGGCAGGCTGGGAGAGAGCGCTGGGTTTATGGGACGCCTTTAATGTTGCCAGACGAGCGGAGCAGAGAGCGCTTCTGGCTCGCAGCCGATGCCCGGAGGAGAGCTGCGGGAAGCTGGTACCCGACACTCGCTGATCGACGACGGGGGATCAGACCCCGGAAGGCGCTTTCTCTGAGGCATGGGCTGCGCTCCCAGCATCCACGTCTCTCAGAGCGGGGTGATCTACTGCCGGGACTCGGACGAATCCAACTCCCCCCACCAGACCACCACTATCTCCCAGGGCACCGCGGCCACGCTGCACGGGCTCTTCATCAAGACGGATGCGGCGGAGACCATCCCCTCCGTCATCACCTACCAGAACCGCCACTCGCGGAATAACTCCAACCGGAGCCGAAAGGAGAACAGCGGGGGACAGGTCCGCATCGAGGCCGAGACTCAGACCAGCCACTCCAGCGTGAAGGTAGGCTGCAGGTCGGCTGGTGTTTGTGCAGACACGCAGTCACCGCCGTGTTGTGAGTGATAATAAGATCGGAGGAGGCCTTTGTTTTGGTTTGGGGCTCCACAGGAGGCCCGATGCTGCGGGTCTGATCATGATCTGACTGCTTCATTCAATGCTGCTGTCACTCTGCTGCATCAGCTGGATGGATGAAGTTTAGGGACTTTGACATTCATCCTGTCACCAACCTGGACAGAGCAGCAGGTGGTTGATGCAGATATCTCACTGTGTAGGAGAGGCTTTTTTTATATATATATATATATATATATACTTTTCTATGCCAAAATTGTTGGTACCTCCTCTGTTAATGGACTAACAACCAAAAATGGTTAAAAAAAAATAATAAAATCTAAGAATCTGACAAAAGTTCTAAGAAGTAAAAAAAATCTATGAAGATGATCAATTGAATGCCAGACATTGCTTTTTAACCATGCACCATCAGAATGATTAAAAAAATAAAATAAACCCATGAAACAGGCCTGGACAATAATGACAGTAACCCATAGAAAGGACTGAAAATAATATAACCAAAGAGGCATGGTGCCCACTAATTAGCATCACAGGTGTCAATCTTGTAAATAATCAGTGTGCCTCTATCATTGGCATGACGACACAACAATAAAAGCAACATTATCTGGGCCCCATATGAGGTACAACATGTGATAAAAGTTCAGGGTACGGCGACAGTTCCATAAATCGTCCAAGAAGATACAATTGTAAATTTCTCTGTAGTATATTATCACACATCACACACGGAAAAATAGTGACTGCGCACCTTGAATGGAACCATTGGTGACAGGCAGCGCACCCCCACATGGTCAATTTGTATTGTCTTTGTACTGAATTGTGCTATACAAATTAATTTGCCTTGCCTTGCCTTGCCTTACCACATGTTACAGAAGTCCCAAGTTCCAACAGCTCCTACACCCCCCATTCTTCACCTTGACTAGACATGGATATACTTTAGTATATTAGCACAACAAGCCATGGAGCTACCTTCAGCTTCACAGCCCCCTCCTCACCCACACTCTCTCCATTCATCTCCTGGTTGCAGTCTTTACTCCCTGCAGCAACGTTCACCTCTCCCTTTTCGGTTCTTTGAAAGAACGTGTTTATTTTGGGATTTTTTTTTGTTCTTTCCGGCGGTTTTTTTTTGTTTTTTTTTCTGGAATCCGCTTAAGTACCTCATTTTGGTATCCATCGTTGGTAACACTTTGTAAGTAAGGGTTATGGTTTTAATCTACGCTCTGGATTACCCATAATTCCAAGTCATAGTGTAAAAAATAAAATACTCAAATACATTGTTCTTTTAAGATCTTTTGTGGTTTGAAATATATTATATAAGTGTATTTTTTACTTACCGTCTAATGAACTATACACCGTTATTAACATACGGTAGTAATTAAAAGTACCACTGTCTGCTTTGCTATTGGTGTTGTGTTTAAACGGTTCACCATCATGTTGAAATCTGGCATGTGTTGGGGTATAAATACGGTCCGGTCAGTTGCTTCAGGATCAGGTTGGTTTAAGAGGAATTTTTTGCACCATTACATCTGCAATGAGTCTAGTCTACAATTGGCCTACCAGGTGTCAGTCATGGGGCCCCTATGATGTCGTGGGCCCCTTAGCAACTGCCGTCTCTGCTTACCAATATTTACGCCATTGGCCTCTATATAGGGGCTAAAGGTAGTCACTTGTTGTGTTTCCATTCAAAATGTGTACAAAAATTTTGATATTCCGCTAATTTTATAAAATGCGAAT
>NW_015150899.1:664480-667112 GCF_000732505.1 Cyprinodon variegatus | reverse complement strand
AATACTCAGACCAGCCCTTCTGACACCAACAATCATGCCACGTTCAAAGTCACTCAAATCACCTTTCTTCCCCATACTGATGCTCAGTTTGAACTGCAGGAGATTGTCTTCACCATGTCTACATGCCTAAATGCACTGAGTTGCCGCCATGTGATAGTCTGCTTAGAAATTAAGTGTTAACGAGCAGTTGGACAGGTGTACCTAATAAAGTGGCCGGTGAGTGTATATCCATATTTAAACCACGGCTCATCGTCACAAACTAAACCTAAAAAAATACTCTGTCTCCTCCCTAATCCACGTCTCCTCCATTCCATCATACGCCAACGTCTACTCATCTTTTTCTTCTTGGTTTTTTCAAAATGCAATAAGTTCGTATGACTTGTGATGTGAAAAAACAGTTTCTATTGCAATTTGATGTGACCAAAAAAACAATGCATAAATATGTCAGCTTTTCTCAAAATTGCAATGGTTTCATTCAGCAAATGCATTTTTTGCTAACTGCAATTTGCGCAATTTGATGGTTAATGGAAACTCAGCTCCTGTGCTGTTGGTGACATGGTGTGTAACACACTCAATAGGGACAAAAGGAGGCAAACCAAATAGTTGTCTTAAGAGATTAGAAAGAAAAGTAGAAACAAGGCTATTTGCTAAACTACATGTTGACAAGCCACTTCTGGTAGAATGTCCCATGGGCAGAGAAAATTTAAGCATAACAAAAAAAAAAACACTTTCCCAACTGTGAAACATGGAGGAGGTTCTGTCATGCTCTGAGACTCTTTGCTTCCTCTGCCCCAGAGTGTCTTGAATCTCTGCAGGGTTCAATGAAATCTCCCGACTATCAGAGGATTCTAGAGGAAATTTAACGCCCAGGGTCAGACAGTTTGGTCTCAGTTGCAGGTCAACAGGATAATGACCCTAAAAAAGATAGATACAAACAACCAAGAATGGCTGAGAGGAAAACATTGGACTACTCTGAAGAGGCCTTCTATGAGCCCTGACCTAAATCCTGTTGAGCATCTTTGGAAGGAGCTGAAATATGCCAATAGGGAAAAGGCAGCCTTCAAACCGGACTGGAGCAGTTTTCTTATGAGAAGTGGAACCAAAACACCTGCTGAGAGGAGCAGAAGTCTCATTGACAGTTACAGGAATGACTGGAATGCAGTGATTGCCTCAAAAAGTTGATGAACAAAATGTTAGGTTAAGAGGATCCATTGTTTTTTTTTCCTGGCCGGTTTCATGTGTTTATTTGTAAAAATTGTTCTGTTAAAGCATGGTTGAAAAAGCAATTTCTAACTTTCATTTCTTCATTTCATATATATATATTTTTTTAGTATACATTTTTTCAGATTATAGTTATTTCTTTGACCATTGGGATTTTTTCTCTTGTTAAAAAGGGGATCTAATTTTGATTACGTGTGTCTGATTTAAGTTTTAAGCTTATAAGAGAGTTTAACCCCAATGGGTTTGAACCTTTATTAAGCAGTTAAAAATTCCTAAAAACCACAAACAAAAGCTAATATATTTTTTAAAAATGCCACAAAGTCCTTTGAACAAGACCAGATTAAGATGAATGTGGCTCTCTGAGATACTTGGACCCCTTTTAGTTTCCCCATATTCATTGAACACTTGTTATAATAAATTGATGATGAATGAATTAGTTATTCCAAATCATTGTAATTCAAGAAATTTTGGCTTTCAATGATAAAAAAAAGGTCAGCATTTCCATTTCTTTTTTACATACACATAAGAATCTAAACAATTGAGGTGGATTAATTACAGTAGGACCAAACTTAATAATTGTGTGCCACAGCTTTTGGATCCAAAGAAATACGACCGCTATGACTTTCCCATTTACCTCTCAGCTAGTAATTATATTTAATCAGATAAAAGCTTCAGTTTATAGTCAAACTTGAGAAATATGAAAGTAAAATCTAAAGTATCTCCATCAGGTTTTTAAGCATTAGAACAGCACTGATTGGTGTTTACATATATATATTGACTTAATAAAAAGTATGTTTAATAGCAAATTAAAACTTGTGATTTAAAAAAATTTATTTTCAGTCTGAGAGAAGAGCCTCATTAGAATCCATATTTTGCTTTTTATATAATTGTATGTAATCGTAATATGTTCCAACATCTTATATCTGATTCTACTGCACCAGTAAGGGCCGTGCTAAAGTCCAGTCACAGCTTCATGATTTAAGACATTTAATGCTCATCTTAGCTGTTCATTGTATTATTCAGCTGACATCAGACTATAAATGCTACTATTCTAGGAGTCGTTTTGCATTTAATTACTGTGATTTATTTCCCTTTTCACTCTGCTGAACGTTTTAATATAGTTTTTGTTAAATCCCTGCAGCCTTCCCTTCAGATATCAAGAAAGTTGATCCACTAAATTACTTCTTTGCAATTTACATATTTTACTATGCATGTTTTTCAATTTATCACATGTGCCCTACATGGATGCTAATGCTTTTGATTTCAAAAACCTCTTTTAAAGATTGATTCAGAGAATGCATCTCCACTCAACAACCACAGTAGTATGCCATTGAGCAGCTACCATCTATATATATATATATATATATATATATATATATATATATATATATATATATATATATATATATAT
>NW_015150899.1:653568-664120 GCF_000732505.1 Cyprinodon variegatus | reverse complement strand
CTCATACACTTCGTAGCCACTTTTTCTCTTACGACCCTCTGCAATTTTCAAAGAACCGCGATGAGAAAAGTGAGCTTCAGTGACTGTCTGAAACCAGAGCTCATCACAGATATTTGCCTGAATGTGCACATGCACATAAAAATCCTCTATAATTTTAATTGTAATATTAGACTTTATTTGTGAACTCTTTATTTTCCATGTAAAAAGTTTACAGTAAAAAACATAGTCAAGTTTTATTAAATGTGAATTAAATATTGTCTTTGTCCAAATGTGCGCCCTAACTCCTAAGTACCTCAATCAGTGTCACCATTTTGTTTTCTCTGCAATGCATTCTGGGTTAATGACGTATGCTAGGTCTTGTAATGCAACCAAAACAGCAATGAGCAAAGTTAAACCTGTTCAGTTTGAGCCGGAATGTGTTGAAATTGATGAGAATTTAGATATCATAAGAGATAACGAAGATGAGGATTACCAAATGAAGGAAAAGGAGTTTTCTAAAGACGTTGGTGTTTATGCGACTGCTTCAAACAGATGCTAACCTAAAGCTAAATATATGCTAATGTAGAGCTATGCTAGTTCCTGTTTCTAACTGTGGCTGTTTTCGGCTAGCATCTGGATTAAAACATTTTCTCAGAGATATTAGAACGATGTGGACTGCAACCTGACCCAATCGGAAAAATTAATTAATGTTCAATCGTATCTCAGTATTTCTAGGGCGTTTAATTTAGTTTAGTTGGGTAGGTTGCGAACAGACAAAAAAAATAATAAATTGGGTCACCTAGGGAAAAAATAAAGCATGGTTTGCTTTGCAAAACGCCTTCAATTCAAATTCTCCTCCTCTTTCTATTGTTCTAAAATATGTTAAACTATCTTCTACTTACACCTCCTTTAAAATTGTCCTTATTGTGTGTAGTGGCCTAATAAAACCCTTTTTTCAGCCTAGGCTGTCGTATAACCCTTTTTCACTGGCCGAAAACCCGTATAAACCTGGGAACAATCAGCTTTTAGTGGCAGTGGGAAAAGCTCACTCACTCGTGTCTACCTGGGTCAAATGACTGGCAAGTGATCTGCGTTGAAATTGGCAGGGCTCTGATCGGCATGTAGTGGGAACACCAGGGTATACCGACTACATTCAGTCACACCATTGAATGCAACAACGCACCACGCCGATCACTTCTGATCTAACAAGCTAAAACAACTCTGTCCACATTCTATAAACATGGCGCAGCTCTGGTAAGAGAAATTCGGACAGATAATTAGAGTGAAACAGTAAAGCACACTTACTACACCCTGGCTTCCTTTCAATGTTGCTCTCCATTGTTTACTTTAATGATTTCTTTCACAGTAGTGACATCATCAACGCTAAAGGCCAATTTATACTTCTGACGCATAGCCTCTGCAACCGTCAAATCTGTCTCTGCGCAGCCACGCCCCCCGTGCAGAGGCTCTGCTACCGCTGTTGTGTACCTCATAAAAAATCCTGACTACGTCTCGGACCATCGCAAACCCGGGCAGACCTCAAGCGGAAGTGCGCAGAAAAAAAGCAGCTGTGATTGGTCCTTGGTATGCCTTTTTCGGCTGCCTGTGTGGTCGTCCTTCTCGATTCGGTGCCGGGGCGCGCCATTTTTAAAAGACAAGGAGTAATAACAACAATGGATAACCACGACGAAAGGTTGATCGAGGAGTTCGGAAGTACAACCACTTGTTGTCCGATGCCTCGGACGAGTTGTTTTGGAAAATAAACACTCCTGCTGGCGCCGCCAAACAAGTTTTCATGACCATCCGCGGAAGTTTTCGCGATTTCTCGAATAGGCTCCCCCTTGCGCTTTGGTGGGAAACTGCCGTGTGTCCCTAGAAATTCCAGACCAATGTTGCAGAAGCATACCAGCAAAACTTATTCGGGACCAGACCCAAGTGACATGTGATGTTTGCGGTAGCAAATGTATAAAACGCCCTTAACCCAGCTTGATAGTGTCACTAGACATGCAGCTTGCCAGCTACGGGTTAGACCGATCTTTTTTTGCCATTGGGAAGGGAGGCAAATGATGATTGTTAGTGGGTCGACCTATGTTTGAAAAACATGGTAACCCAGTATTTTCAGAGGGAAAGAGGCTATAATTCTCTTGTTTGAATCCTCTCTTGTTTTTACTGCTATCTCTCACCATATTTGTAACCCATGAGGGAAAATATCCAAAATTACTGATGATGCTGATCAGTTAAAAGTAAGAAAAAAAATAACACAATAAATCTCCACTAGAGATTTATTGTGTAGGAAAATCAAGAAAAAATATTTTCCTTATATTTAAGATTTAACTAAATGCACATACACACTGGTTGCTTTCTTCCAAGTTTCCCAAGTTATTGCATTTAGGAGTATTTAGTTTTAAGCTTTTTACATTATTGTTGCCACAAATGCAGATACATGATGATTCTCGTCTATTAGGTTTGTAAGGTAGAATTACGTCAAAGTCGTTATTTAAAAGTTATATAACTAGAAAATAACAAGTAGGAGAGATTAGTATGAACGTTGTATTCTTGTGTAAAAAGGCCTGTTTTTAAGCTGAGATGAGGCCAGTTTTCTGTGTGCTTGGTAGTGATAACTCTCATGAGGAGGCATGTGAACATCTTGATATTTATGATCAAACCCTAGAGGATAGTGTTGAGTTTTGTTAAGAAGTGGTGTAGCAGATGATCGAGTCATCAGACTCTCAAAGCGTGTTAACCCATTCTTACCAAGCTGAGACCGATAACAATTTCCACGAAGAAAAAATTGCCTGTTACACTTTGATCAGGAGCTGGCTGAATATTAAAAGAAACTTGCCAGCTTTACAATTTAAGACATTTAAGTGCATCATCCACAACTACCATGAAACACTGACTTCTTATTGATGTTTGAGGAGTCAATATCCTGTAATAGGAACTTTAGTCAAGCCCAAAATTATTCATATGTCTGCCAGATTTATTTTTGTTTTTCCTATCAGAAGCAAACTTCCTGTTTGAATCTAAGTACTTATGTATTCCCCTAACTGTAAGTAACATAAACATAACAGTCATTTTGGTAGCTACTGTCATTCAGGATTCTGGCCAGTGCATTTATCAAAATTACAATAAGGCCGATTGAAAGTCAGGCTGCAGAAATAGTGTTTTGTTGTATATACATAGCAGCTTATTTGCACGTATGTGTGAGAAAACTGTCTGTTGTGGGCTCTTTCGTTGGGCTTTAAAAAAGCGTTATTCGGACCATCAGTAGATGAGTTTCCAGCAACCCTTTTTTCTTTTTTTTCCCCGCATTTTGAGGTTTTGCATTAGAAGAGTTTGACAGAAACAGCAAAATCAGAATGAACACACAAATTTAACAAAGAAAGTTTTTATGCTCACTTGATGGGTTTTGAATTTTTTGGAAAAAGCGTAAATGTGCTTTAAGGGAGATGGAAACACATTTTTTAATTAACTGACAAAGTGAATATTAACCTCACATGAATGATCAGCCTGTTATCACCACCGTTGGCATCCTGAATGCAGCATTAGCATTAAACTTCTCTCTAGATGTCTCTGGATGGCATTAACCATCGCTAATATTAATAGCTGACATGATAAAGGAAGTAACACATGCCCTATTGCAACATTCAATAAATCCTCGACCCATCACTAATCTGTGGTCTGCACTAGCTTGCTAAGTCTAGTTCCTGTTTACTACCACCAAGCGTAACTTCAACATATGACAACATTACGCTCTGCACAGTCTCACTAATTTACTCCAAGGGATGGAAACATGTCTAATAAGAATTTTCTTCTTTTCTAACTTTTCAGAAGTACCCTGAAAATTTGCATCACATTTGTATGGAAACACGGTTACATTTCCACCAATTTATTGTAAGAATAGCCTTTTAATTCAATCATATCCTTGGGGAGGTGACCTTAACTTATAGGGCAACTAAATTAAAGCTGTGACACAAGCTTGTAAAACAAGCATGTTTCCCTTCAATGTAAATATAATACACAAAATATGTGGAGCCAGTGGTAATAGTGAGCTATTGATTATATTTATCAATTATAAATACACATCTAAGTACCAGAAGTGAAAAAACATGATGTCACAAAAAAAATATTTTCCAAAAATCACATCTTGCTGAGAACTCTGTAATTGTTATGATTTTAAAAGAGCAAACCCAATAATGCAATACTAACTGGCTTCAGCCATCCATTAATATTGAGTGAGAGAAATTTGTATATATTATAATTCATAACAATTGAAATAAATGTGATAACCTCCCAGGGTATATATGAATTTCTAACTATTTTAAAAACTAGATATATTAGTTTCATTATATTTGCTTTGAGTTGTTGGGCTTCCTGATTTCTACCTGTGATATCCAACCTCCATCTGTCCTGTACATCCTAATAAGTCAGTTGAAAGTGGTCTGTTTTTAATAAATATCAAAGAATCAAGCTAAACTTCTGGTGTAGAGACACTGTGGTTTTGCCCATGAATAGACATTTTAGAGCAGTGAGTGCAGAACACTGACAGGGTTGTCCTGCAGCTTGATCTTATCCGGACACTTTCACTCAGGCTATTCTAAGCCACTGCCTGCAGCATGTACTTCACTGTGACTTAGATAACTACCAATGTATCTCACACCCTCAAAAAGAGCTGCTTCCCACAATGATTACTGAGTGACATCACATTTTCACCGACTACCCACTGAGAATATTGTGAAATCTGGAGTTCTCATTAACAATCTAACATGA
The DNA here is from genome assembly GCF_000732505.1 of Cyprinodon variegatus. Lineage (NCBI taxonomy): Eukaryota > Metazoa > Chordata > Actinopteri > Cyprinodontiformes > Cyprinodontidae > Cyprinodon > Cyprinodon variegatus. The sequence continues at coordinate 659,371 of NW_015150899.1, read as the reverse complement.
TCTGAAATCTTCAGCTCAAAGAAAGGGTGGGAACACTGTAGCCAAGGTCAAGTTTTTAGGTTGTAAAAAAGTATTGATTAATTAATTAATTAATCTAAGTATAATTGATATTATCCATCAACCCCCAATTACTTAAAAAGCAAAATTTCTTAAAAATGAATAAAATACGTAAAACACTGGATTTTGAATGTACAGAGATATGAAACTATCGTTAATAGACAGGCGATGTTGCTGTAAACTGCTACTTCTTTTCAAATACAAAAAAGCTGTGCTATAGCTCTCAGTTTTCAGTATAATTCAGCCTTTAATGCTGGAAATGTATTAGCTTCACTTTTAAACGGGGGGGGGGTTCTGGTTGCTCTCTGAGGAATGTTGACACGTTGGCTCAATGATTTATTGCCAGCATGTCCTTTTTTAGCATGTTACAAATGTTTTGCATGACTCCCCCCACTTTTCTCTCATTCTTGCCTTTCCAGCACAGCAGAGAAGTCAATGCTGCTCCACTGTGCTGCATAGCTAAATGGGCACAATTTAGGTCATAACTGCAGCATTTTATTTAGTGTCTCTATTTACAAACAGAACCATGTGTAGTGAGCGCATTCTGCATCCTTGTTGCTATTGAGCATTGTAAATAATCCTGAACCGGACTGTGGATTGATGCATTTTTCGGCGCCCTCTAGTCAATGGTGGTAACACAATAACACTAAAATTAATTCCTTCTAAGAGGATGTTTTCAGTTAATGGTATATAACAAATTTGATAAACCATTAATCAACAATTAATCCTAAATCCATTGTTTGTTTACATGCCTTGTTAAAAAAAACACAACATAAGTCTATATACGGTATATAAAGGGACATGCATCCTATGGAATTCAGTGTGCACACGCTGTTGAAGCAGCTTTTGGTTTCATTTCAGCATTCTGTCGTTGGTTTCAGTCTATCACTCCGAGATTTTGACTGCACAGTTTTTCCTGGCTTTACTTGGCAAATGTCCCACTAAAGCTAACTGTGAGGACGTCACTTGTCCACACCTCCTTTCTGTCATATTTAGCTCTGACTTTTGTCCAGTCCAACAAAATAAATTGTTCCCTTCCATGAAGTCTTTATTTTGTTGTTATGGACACACTAAGACCGAGAGTGTGATCCTAAATGATTTTTGGTCGATCCTCCCTAAATTTCCAGTTCGTTGTGCAAGTTATTTATTAATTTTTTGACTTAATATTGTTTCTGGCATTTGCAGTAATTTGTTTTTGCATCTATGTTCTGCAGGGCTAGCATTGATTTTAGCATGATTGATTGCAGAATTGTACCGGTCACTTGGCCTGACTAAGCCCTTTATTCCTAATAAGTTTATGGTGTCCTACTAATATTTCAGATTTTTATGAATTGGCTGCTTTGTGTAGGTAGTTAGTGCTCTTTGGTTGTTATCGGTCACATTTAATTTATTAAATAACTGCAAAAATTGTGACATTTCTTTGGCTTTGAAATTATTTTAATAGTTTCTATATTGTGAAAATTATGATCTTAACTGTATGCAAGGTGAATAGTTTGCAATGACAATCTACCATTTAAACGTGTTAAGGTAAATGTTTTCTGTGGACTATGCAGTAGCTGGTTGGTAGCTTAAAATCTCAACTTTTAACTCTGCAATGATAAACCTTTTTTTCCCTGAAGGATGAAACAGACCACTTTCATTTAGTTCTATAATGTACGTACTGTGTAAACTTTGCATCTGTCACACTGGCTCCCTCTATGGGCCACCATAGATTAATTAAATTACATTAAGTACTGAAATGTTTTATTGATGTATCTCTGAGTCTGCCCTGCTTGCCAAATACTCACTCTAGGTTTCCAGACTAACCTTCTGAGCAAACCTCACAAATTATTAATTTTACTTTATATTTTCCCAAAAGAGTTTGTGTTTTACTTTGTCACTCTGTCTTTGTTCCTGTCTGACTTATCAGATTTTCGTCAAATTGCTACAGAGGTCCAACCAGGGGTCTACCTCGGTTAGAGCTAGTCAAGCTACATATTAAAGCCCCTTTGTGGAATTCTAAAACAACCAGTGGATTAAATCTTTAAATAGAGCCAGTTTTAGAGCATTATCATGACCGTAGCTATTCTAAATCAGCAAAACCACATCTGATCTTGCTGTTATCCTCAGATACAGTAACGCCCAAATTCTTTAAGATTAAGCAATCCATAATCCCATATTAATCTTCATGAATATGCTTTTGTGCAGAATTTCCATTGTGTTTTAGACTAAATCTTAATGTTTTGATTCATTTTAAGGCTGTATAATATCACACACGTCATCCATGCATTTAAAATTTCTGAGGATTTGTTTGGAATGTAATTATTGTTGATTTTTTTAATATTTTCAGGTGAGTTTGTAAGAAGAACACAACTGGCAGCTTGCTTGACAAAATTAGAGAACTGTTAACATAGAAGCACAGCCTCTGGTGTAGCTGATCGATACTCCCCCACTACTGTTGGGATTTACTGTTTTCAGAACACAAGGGCGTTAACCCATAACATCTCCCCTGTTATAGTTAACCGTAATACCAGGGAAATGAAAGACAATATTGATAAAACATGCTACTTTATTAAACTAAAACTCATCTCTGTATTTCGCATCAACAATTAAAGACCATTGCACGCTTAACATTTTCAATATAACCTTTTGATTTATCTTAGGTTCTTCCTGCCGTATTATGGAAGCTGATTTTATAATGGTTAAAAAGTAGAATTGTCATTGCATCATTTTCTAATAACAAAGGATTCCCTTTATTTTTATTTTTTTTAATTAAATTTTTTTTTTTTGCCCATTAAAACAAAACTGGAACAGCGATAAAATTAAGACACAGTCTTCATCGGCATCCATCCATAAATTACACCTGAATCATAATATTTTAATCTAGAATTTTTTAGATCATCTATCCACTGCTTATTCTAACAGCAACACAGGGTGCTTGTGTTTATCTCTGATGATCACTGGGAGAGAAGCATATTAGAGGCTTTTTATAGATTAATAGATCATGAGTTTTTTTGTTTCCCAGTCAGTGTGTGCACTTGTGGATTGTGTTGGTTAGTCAGCTGTTCCTTTTCTCTCCCTTAGTTTCCCTGTTTCATCACAGAGAGCTGAAAGACGATCAGTGATGCCATTTATTATTAAAACCATCTGCCTTACCCTGCAGGGTCCTGATAATCTGCTACGGTGTTGATCACGCTCCTGTGTGTGTGAGCATGTGTGTATTTGTATGCACGTAGGGGTGTGTGTGCACAAGGATGTGTTTACCCCTCTGGTGAGTTCGGCATGGGTGTTAACAGTCACATTTAGAGGAGCTGATTTTGCTGGTCCGGACAGACAGAACCAAAGGGCTTTGTGCAGAGTCACTGACTTTCAATACACAAACCAGAGCATGAACTGGCAACTTTTCACTATCATGACATCTCTAGATGACTGTACTGTAAAAGTGCAGGTCAATAGGGCTGTAGCACTTTATTCAGCTCATGAAATGAAACGGTAATGGATGTTTGGTTCATAAGAACACAACAAGACTTTGGAATTGTCTTCATAAGTGAAAGTTTTGCCAAATGCAAATTGGGTTTAAAGGACCTCCACTCAGTGCACATTATTAAAAGAAAATCAGAGATTTTTGTCATAAATCTTAGTTTAACACTGATAAGAAATGCCAAACTCTTGCATTGTTAGCTGCTAATGGTTAGCCAGTTGCAGGATTATTTCGCGCCTGTAATTAAGGTGCATGTATTCTGCCAGCCTAATACTACATATTTATTTTCATCAGGTGGTATCACACAAGTTATATAATAGTGTGATATAAATAAGTGTGTGGTAAATATAAAAGTGGTATTTAGATAACAGAGTCATTCCAAAGAATAGCCTTTATTTAGGCCTTTAAAAGTTGCAAAAAAGATGACTGTGATCTCTTACTCCAGGCTATAAGAGCAAAAACTAAATTCTTGGTAGGCATGATTGAGCAGTAGTAGCATCCAGCTTAAGGATGTTTTGGTGTTGGAGGAACTGTCCAGGACAGTACTTATTACTTATAAGTCAAATGACTTAGCAAGCGACCCGGATTAAAAACCCCTTCAGCGGCTTTGCTCTGACTGGTATACAGTGGGAACATCAGAATCAGGTCGAACCGCTTTTTTACGTTATACCATTGAGTGCAACTTACGGACGTCAACACACTGCACCAATCACATCTGATCTGACTAACCGAAGCAACTCTGCTTACATTCTTGGCACAGCGCTGATGAGAGAGATTCGGAGTGACAATAGAACGAAACAATGAAGAACACTTACTACACTCTGGCTTTGTTTCATGTTGCTCTCCGTTGTTTACTTTCCTGATGTCTGTCGCACTAGTGACATCATCAATGCTAATCCATCTTGATGGCGTCACCAGACACTTAGCAGTGCGGGGACAGAGGCTACACAGCTTGACAGCAGTGGATCATACTCAGCATTTTTTGTCAATGGGTAGGGAGCCAAATGCTGATTGATAGCGGGTTGACTGGTGTTTGAAAACCCCATGTTAACCCGCTAATTTTACTGTGAAAGAGGCTATACAGTCCAAAGGTGACTCTACCAAATACAGATCAAGAGTATGAAAACATCTGATTTCAAATACAGCAAAAATGAAAAGACAAAAACCATCTTTGTGGTTTTCATTAAAAAGATTTGCAGTGATCCTACTTGGCGTTAAACAAAAAAAATGTTCTAGTTCAATGGTATGCACTGAGAATTAACATTAAGTGTATTTTTTTGCATCAAACTCAAAGCGTTGTATTCCCCCACAAGCTTTTATAATCACTTAAGTTACCAGCGGTACCATGGAGATCATGCATTGTTCTTAATGCTTGAAGTAGCAATGCATTATACTTCTTTATTGATGGTACATTTTGAATTAAGAAGTAGATTTAGATAAATTCCTCATGTTGACTTGATGTGGAAGTAGCTTTAGAAGTTTGCGGGGGGGGGACTTTTGGCTTATATCTCTATACAAGCAGTTGTATAGTGTGTGGCCATAATTTGGCCTGTCACAGTTATTACATAATCCCAGGCTATAATTGTTTGTTCTGACCACAGTCATTTATGTGTAATCATCACAATCATTACATGTATGTAACATCTGTTCTGTCACACTTTCCACATTATTTTCTCCTGACTCAGCCTCTTCTCTGGCCATTTTAATGAAATCATACTGTTGCACCCATTCTGTCTTTCTCCTGTGAGTGAAGCCGTATTTAACTCCTGTGATTTGATGGTACCTGACTCAAGCGTCACAACATCCGCCTGCTTGTCACTGTCATTCTGACCCAGAGCATTTCGAAGTGCACCAATGAGCTACAGACATGGATTTTATGAAAACGACATAACTGCTAGCAGGACATGCAGATTCAAAAAAAAGATGTCAAAATTGGCCTAACTTGCCTCTGTTTCAGTCTCTGCAGAGTAAATACAAAGACTGATGAGCTAAAAGAGCAACAGTGGGTTTCAGCTGTACAGATTCATTACTGGTTACCGTATTACAAGGGTTACTGTTAAGATTTTCAAATTTATGTAAAAAAAAAAAACTGAGTTGTTTTTTACAAATCTTCTGTACATGTGTTGTCTGCATTGATTTAATAACTTAAAATATTGCTTTTAATCCTACAACTTTCTTATTCGGCTAATGATCTAAGCATGTTAGTTCAGTCAAAATCAAGGTGACTTTGATTATTGCCACCCTACACGTATCTAAAGTCTAGTTCCCATTTTACTACACTCACCG
>NW_015150899.1:645857-652419 GCF_000732505.1 Cyprinodon variegatus | reverse complement strand
GCCATGTGATTGGCTGCTTAGAAATTAAGTGTTAACGAGCAGTTGGACAGGTGTACCTAATAAAGTGGCCGGTGAGTGTATGTTTACAAGACATGCATTCAGATGCTTTAATCTCATTTAATGGGTTTGCTTCATTATTATAATATCCATGGACGTTTCCATGACGTTTTATTTCATTGATTTTAACCCTCACTTTGTATTAACAAGCAAGACAAAACTGACCTTATTCCTGGTATTCCTGATAGTATAATCGTAACATCTGAAGAACGCAGTTAATATGTTTTCTCACATGACAAAAGAGAGTTATGTCAAAGTGTCAGATGATAAGTGAGTGTTTATCGCCGGCTTCATGGTGTGAACAGAAGCTCCAGAGATAAGAAGGAAAATTGTAGCTGTGCAGAGTCCAAGGCACCCCGAATGTCTAACAATCCTGATACTATTGAAGGCCATAAGCAATGCAGATAATATGAAGCCTTGTTGAAAGGACTGTCGTCGAAATGACACCAAATTTTACAGTAATGCTGATAGTTATGCCTACTTGATACATCCACAGAAATCGCTCCAAGAGAACCTGCCTAATAAATTGAAGGAGCCAGAAAGATTTCAGGCAACAGTCAAGGAAAGATCAAATGTAGCACAAATTGAGAAAAATATAATGTTGGTGAATAGAGATGAACTGATATGAATATCCGAGATTAATATGGCACTCAAGGCAAATAAATGATATTAACCAAGATCATATGGCATATATTTCCCTACACTTTAAACACCATGACAGACTAACAGAGATTCAATTTCATCTGTGCTTCAGTTAAACACCCACAATCCTTTGCTACGTTATAGTTATAGTCACTGGACATCAAACCTCATGACCCATCCAATCCTGCAACAATAAATAACAGTTGTTAATATGGACCCAGTTTCCCTTATCAGACCGACAACAATATGGCCGATGTGGATTTTAATGGCAATATATCATGCATCCCTAGTGGTCAGCTTCTTTAGAACTCCCAGAATTGCATTATTTCTCATTGTTTAGATGAAAACACCAGGAACATCTAAACCGCTGCATCCCATTCAAGATAATGTAAAGGCCATCTCATACTGTATTTACCCCCCAAAATTATTAAATATCTTGATGGATGAAAAGACATAAGGAAAAATATTATGTGGACTAATGAGAAAAATGTGAGATTTTCAGAGGGTGTGTCCTTTAACATTTGACTAAATGTTTACAAGAAATTACAAGAAGAAGTTTAATCCCAAGACATATAAAACACTTGGGTTGTGCTGGGAAAACCATATGATGGCGTGAGTAAACTAAAGCTGGAGCTGTAGACATATGAGTGTTTTTCAATAGTGCTACAGGTGTTAGCAATGCCATTACAGCACGGGCAGAAATTATTCAGTAGCTGCTTCAATGGCCATCATCCTACTTTCTGATAGATGGCACCACATTTGTTATTGTCAGCTTATCCCTCCTGGTCTTTGGGTTCCATTTAGTCTCCAAAAAGACTATCAAAACAATATTGACATGAACGATTATTTTATCTTATCATAATCAAGCAGATTGTAGTCTTTTTGGTATAAAAATATAACATGAGTGTCATGTTTGGCTTCAGGTGCTTAACCCACATGCAGAACACTCCGAGACAGGATAAAAGTTCAAAGGTTTATTTAGAAGATGGAATACAATAAATAAACAGATCCCAAGGGGAACTCGTCTGGTCCAGTATTGGTCACGAGTGGGTTCACTGCAGAGGGGGACAGAGGAGTTAGTGGAGGTCCAGGTAATTTGCAGGATTAGAGTGTGCAGGGCTGTACCTGTACAGGAGTTGAGCTGAGCGGCTGAGGGGGGAACCTAGAGGGTCCAGAGGCTGTCGGCAGGCTGAGGGCTAGGCGGAGGCAGAGCTTAGGTTTGAGTGTTGGCAGATTACCGATTAGAGTTTCCCTTCCGGTTTCTTCAGAGAGTGGGCAGGCAGGACTTTGACAGGAATAGTTTTCCAGGGTTCTTCAGAGAACAGACAGGCAGATCACCGGCAGAGATACTCTTCTGGGTTTCAGGTTTCAGACAGGTTCAATCTAGGAAGCAGAGAAGAGAAAACAGATCAGGTTCAGGTTCTGGTTTTCAGGGAGTCAGAGATTCAGACAGGCAGGTTGGCTCAGGCTTGCTAACCGTAACTGGCAGACACTTTGGCCCTGGTGAGAAGTCCTCTGCCTCCTTAAATACAGATCTCCTGATGAGCAGATGAGCGACAGGTGGTTGCAATCAGCTCCGGCTCCAGGAGATCTAGTACGCCCTCTGGTGGAGAAAGTGGACAGACCTCCAGATCCCAACAATGAGTATGTACCTTTAAACCAAACATGTTGCACCTGTATGGTAGGTTGGCCACTTTCTTCAAATTGATGCTTTGCAAGCAAACATTTATATTTGTGCTGTTAATTTTGAAAGTATTAATGGAAGCTTGCAGATTTCACCAACTTTCCACCAGTCCCCCCAGCTTCTTCAAATCAAACAGTGTTAATCAATATGCTGTTTGTGCCAGTTTGTAAGGCTGTCTGTGCTATTTTTTTTTAAGTTATTAACTACCGGTAAAGTTCAAAGATCAAAAAGATGACCAGCCTACTAATATCAATCAAATCAAACAAACATGGTGTCAAATAAAATTCTGCCTTTTGCAGCAAAAAAACTTTTTTTGTTTTAGAGTTTCTGATTAAAGTTTAAAGATTTGTATAAACATAAATTGCTCCGTAGTTATCAGGACTTGAAAACAGCTTTTTATCAACAACTTGAAACAGTTAAAACTTTAAAACAAAGGCACTGCAAATCAAAATGTGTGTTACATAAACCTGGGGTGATTGGTTGACCTTTGGTGACCTCTGGAATATTCATTATCATCTTTAAAATTATAGAGGCACAGACAAAGACTTTCTTTACAAACAGCACACATAAATGACACAATCTTAGTTTTATATAGGGGGGTAAACTTTGATTTGGTGCTTGTAGAGGTAAGATCACAAAACAATTTTAAGTAATGGCACAGTCGATTGCTTGCTTGATTTATCTTTGCTTTTTTGTTATATCTATCAGGTTTTTTCTGTTCAATAATTTGACGATGGATTAAAAAACATATTGAGAGATTGTACATATTTTTGTTTTAAAAGCAGTTTAAAAAGGTTTAATTTTGTTTTTTTTTTCACTCAAAGCTTTTTTCATCCCTCAGTCTTTTTTCCTTGTAAATTTATATTATTTACAACATTTCTCCTGCAATCTACCTATGACAAACATTTTGGTGTTCTCTTCTTTCTCTGTCTAAGCCTTATAAATCAAGACAATAAACACAATGTCAACCTACCTAACTCTTCTGGATCTCATCAGTACCGACACTACTGTTACTTTTGCTCTATTATGTCTATATATCTGTACCACACTCCACTTTAAAGATCTCTCCAACCAAATGGCCACCTCTCAGCGTTTCCGACACATACTGTTACGTTTACTGATAGTTTTCCCTTCAATTTGTTCTCATGGCGTTGTTTACAGAACTGTTCCTACTTCTGCTGCCCTCCTTCCTGTCCTGTTTCACATCTGGCAATGTCGTCCTTAAGAAAAACACAATTACTCAAGTTCACATGAAGCCAACCCCCAACCACACTGATATATTTGGATTTTGTGCTTGTCCACACTGATGCGTTTAGCAGTGATTCAGTCCTCTGTGCCCGTGCACCGCCTGTCATTTTTACAGTCTCTTAATCCTCTACCACCTGAAGTGGTTCTTGCTCACCGATTTCTGAGGTTGACCTCATGCGTTTAGACCTTACCCTGTCGCTGACAAACCCCAGCTTAGGAATGACCAGATCCTGCAAATCTGTTGGAAAAAAATAAGGAGACGTTTGCTTCTCCTGTAAAAATGTTGCGACAAGACTTACAAGTTCTTGTTAATAATTTAGAGTATTGCAATTAAAGAAAAAAATATAAATGTTACAAGACTAAAAAAGAATGATACTATTGTCAATTAAGAGCTACAGATTTATATGTCCTGCAATGTGTCCAGCAGACTGCCACTGTCGTCCAGGAAGCTAATGGATAAGAGGTCATTGCAAAAGAACCTGACTTTTTGGGTGCAGTGGTGGCGCAGTCCTGAACCTTTTGACCTTTGTTGCATGTCATTCTGCTCTCTTAATCCCATTTCCTAACTTCCTAATTTAAAAATTTAAATGAAGGCCTCTAGTGCCTAAGAAAAAAGACGCTAGCTTTTCAGATTGCTTTATCTAAGCGTACAGATAGAGGGTTGAGTGGAAAGAAAAGTGTGGTAGAACAAGTTGGACCAGCAGGGGGTACATGAAGTATAAGAGACAGTATAAGTAGTGTTTTACCTGAGCTAAAGAAAAAAAAAAGGACCATAGTTTAGTTTGGCAGTCGCAAAGACCTCCGTTCAGATGCACAGAATCTAAGCTGATTTTTGGTGTCATGATCTCTGCTGTGTTTTTCAGAGGTCTGCAGCCAATGCAGTCATCTATCAAAAAGCATATTTTCGTATTTAATTTCCCAGCAAGACTTGGATCCTGCTCAGACTGTCAAAACTATCAGTACCTGTGTGTATAACCATGTTATCACACTGTGCTCGACTAGCCAGCAAAGTGGCCTGACTTGAACCCCATAAGGAATTGACTGTTTCAGTACTCCCCAGCAGAACAGTGGGCTGACTGCCTCCATAACCAGCTTTTTTATTTATTTACCTATTTTTTTTTGTTATATGCCTGTGACAAATGCACAAAGAGAAGGGAATAAATTCAGGATAACCTCAATGAAATGTCAGAGTCCCTATTGAGGACCTATGGGGAACAAAATGGGACATTAGGTTGTGTCAAATCAAACAACTGATTAAAACAGGGCCTAACTATTTTCTAAAATAAAAAAATAAAGGGAAGGAAAACCATGTCTGAAAACATTACTTGGGTTGAACCAACATACTTAACTAGGTTTCATAACAGAAATAAAACTTTGGACATATACTGGGTAACCCAACTTAACTAGCCCACAAACTCTTATCACAAACTTTCTGACAAAGTCAGAGAGCAAAGCATGTGGCAGTTGGCCAGTTAGGTGAAGCAGGGTTCAGCCCTACAGGTGAGCAGCATATATAGAGCTGTTTCGAGTCCTGTGGTTGGTTTCCTTGAACCAATCAGGGCGAATTGGCGCCAGCCTGCACTCTGAACCACGAGGTAGTGGGAAAAAACACACAAGTAGTGTAGAAGACATGTAACAAAGTCAGAATAATCAAAATCAACAGAAATAAACATGTATGCAATAAATATATTATTATTTTACATTTTTTTATTTAACTGTCCAAACTTTTCAATGTCATTCAAGTTTATTGAGATGCTCCAATGTTACTTGGCTGTCTTCATTTTATTATTAATGTAGTAGCTTTGATAGGTTGACTTATTTGCTTTTCAAATCCTTTGTTCTTAATACATACATAAGCTCCATCTATCATCTCTGCTCTTCTGTCTCAATCTTTCCTCTCTGCTTCTAACACCTGCAAGAACACCTCATACCAACCTGTTGCCTTTTTTGTGCAACCAGCAGAGACCTCTGTATGATTTGCAGCTCAGTGATGTCTGCCTTATTCCTTTATTTAAGACTCTTAGGGAGTTATAACAAACACAAAAGTTTTATCCTGCAAATGAAACGTGTTGCATTTGGCATCTGTTAAATAACCTGAGTGAAGAGTGACAGTGAGGTAATTCTGATCTTTTAAAAAAAAATGTATCTCTGATGCTCTCAACCAAACTATTTCGTCTGCTTTTGTTTGCTGTATGAAATAATCACTAACTGTCCTTTTACTATGATGTGGGATAGTGAGAGATCTCCCTGAACTAGTCGACCGCTCTTATCTGTCACAGTTCCACACACCTGCTTTGCATTAGCAGGAACAACATGCACCCCATTTGCAGGTATTTGGTGGAACATTTTGCCATGTCTGGGCCAAAATGGGAGGATAAACAGCATGTTATTGTAAAGTTTATTGGGTGTAGAACAGCTGAGACGCGTCTCCTAGGTGTAAAGATGTTGGTAATTATTTTGCTTTTGAAAATTCTGCTTTTGTTTGCTGCATTTCTTTTGTTGTCGTTTTTTATTAATATTGGAGAGGCTTTGACTTCAGTCAATCCAATAAGTTTAAACACAGCCAAATATCCTTCCAGACCAATCAAAGTTAAGAATATTTGTTTATAGTCTTTAAAGTTGTGATCCTGTTTTTGGAAATTGTGCTGCATCTGTTTACATTACCGTTAGTGCAGATTTGCTCTTCAAAGAGCAAAAAAGAGTATTCCCCTGTTAAATACCTGACTGTGAATGGTGAACCTGTTCATTTGCTTGCTCACCCAGATGCTAAATTATCTGATTATATAGCAGGAACTTAATGCCTCTACCTTTAAGCCTCTAGTTGTGGAGAAGATGACATACACACCCGTTGTTTAGGTTTACAGGAAACTTGATATCAGAGGTTAGGTCTAAATGAGCAGACTGGTTTGATATAATAGAATGGTAACTAAC
>NW_015150899.1:641087-645337 GCF_000732505.1 Cyprinodon variegatus | reverse complement strand
CTGTATAACTACTAACGATGCAAATTACTAAATAAACATACGGTATAATATAGAGGTAGTGAACTTTTACCAGCAGTGATGTCAAATGGATTTCTCCAAATAGCATGCCAAACTTTACCTTACAAGTAGAAACTTTGCAACAGGCATCAGTGGAAAGCCCCACCTCTGCTTTCAGCGTACGCCAAAGTACGTGAAAGAATCTCCGGGTTAAGGCCCCTTGTGGACTGGGTCCCTTTTGGGTTTGATCTCTCTGAGGTCGGGCTCCTGGTGCTCTTGTCTGCTCTTCTCTGGTGGGTACAGCCATCCCTATGTCTGTCCTCCTTGTGTCCCAGTGCCTTTTAATATCAGAAGCAGGGACCTTCACTTTATTAGTCCTGGGCCCTGTAGGGTGAGCCTGTGTCTGACATCTATTCCCTGAGCTATATTGCCAAAACAGGACACAGAAGAAAGAACAGAAGTTCACACAGGCTCATGCTATTTTTCAGGAGTTGTAGGGCAGAACTTGCTATTATTGCACATAATCATCCTTATTCTTCTCCAATTGACATGTTTTTCGAGCATTTGTGGTTTACTTCCACCACCATGGTTATAGTGGAACTTATTTCTGCTTGAATAAGGTCAGCATTTATTTACACTGGCTAGGAATGACTCAGAAAAGGGTATATTCTCATGTATTTTTTATAAAAGAAGGTGGTTTATCAATTCCTCACCCTGCTACAACGTTAGGGAGGATAATAATGACCTAATGTTACAACAATGAAAAAATATTTTAGTACTTTGTAGAGTCCATGATGGTGAAAAGACCTGCTATAAACAACCTGAAAATCTCGGATGCTTATTCTACAAAGTTGGCCTGAGTTTGATGCTATATTGATGTGATCTGAGATGGACAGGTGGCCCTATACAGCTGGACCTGATCACTTATTCAGATCGAGACCACATAATTCTTTTATGACTTAATTTAACCCGATACAGAGTTGCTGTGTTCAGCCAAAACTTAGACCTTCAACCGTTCTCCAAATCTCGCTTCCGTTCCCCAGTCTGCATGCAACATGCTTCCAGATGTTCTTAACAGAAACCAACAAAAATAGTGCCCCCCATAGTTCTGAATGGAAAACATTTAGCCCCTCTGGTTCCTGTTTTGCCATTTTGTTTACACTAGTCCAGTTGGTACAGTTGGTTGATTTTATTCTAAATTCACTGCAACTCTTTACCATCTGGTGCCTGGCTTTTCTTGTTTGGCTTGTGAAATTCAATATATTGATCCAAGGGCTGTCTGGTGCCTCTCCTATGGCCTGATAACAATATACTATGGCTATAATTCACCCAAGCTCCTTGGTTTTTGACAAAAACAGATTGCCAGAACTCTTCACTGGTCAAAAATGCACAACATGAGAGCATGTATCCATCCATACCTTTATGAGTGGGTATATATTGGGTTTAATTTTGGGAATGTTTTCTTAGCAAGTTTCCTTTAAAGCAACTGGACAATATTTTTACTCCACAGCATATCTTAGTAATGTAGTCAATGTCCATTCCTTTGTGACCACAGTATACCCTACCATTTATACCTTTCCGTTACCACTTCTAGCACACAAAAGCAACAAATCGCAAACATGATGAGTTCATTGTTTTTTATCTTTGGTTATTCAGGAACCTGTTCAGCAGGTCAACTTTGGGCTTTATAATAAAACAGGAGATGTTTGTCATGGATGTGATTCTAATAAATAGCACAGCAACTACCCCTGGGTGACAGTGGCATGGGATGCAGGAGTTTCCCCTGAAATCGAAGGGTTGACGGTTCAAACCCCAGCTCTGGCTTCAGTCATGTTGTGTCCTTCGGCAAGACACTTCACCCTCATTGTCTATTAATGCTGGTCAGAGGGTCTGTTGGCATAATTGTGCGGCAGCCTCACTTCTGTCAGTGAGCCCCAGGGCAGCGGTGGCTACAATGTAGCTTGCCAAAATCAGTTTGTGAAAGACTGAATATTGTGTTAAACGCTTTGGTATCTTGTATCCATAAGTATAGGCCATTTAACATTTTATACTTTACTTACAGCAAGGAGTTTTTCGAACTCCTTGCTGTATCTTTGACATGGAGAACATTGTGATCCAATCCTGTACTACAGAGATGGTACTTTGTAGTCACCTGATGGCAACAGCATTTACTAAATCAGTAATTAACTTTTTGCATTTCTGATTTTACACCTTTCTGATCTAAAGTAGTGATGGCTACCCAAAATTTGTGCACTGTTTGATTGTACTGGAGTGTTAGAGATTTTTAGTGATTTCTTGAGTGGTCAAAAATGACCAGCAACGAATCATATAGTCAATATTGTGTAGTTGACTCATTAGCTTGTACCTCCCTTACTCAGTTTGTGTGACAGTGAGTAGTTTTAGCACAGAGTAAGCCAAACTCCACCACGTTACATCGCATTTATCACTGCAGAGTATTTGCTTTGCCTCAGACACAGAATGCCTCCTCCAGCCTTTGTGGTTTATGACCATATATTCTCCTCATCAAGAAAAAGCAAGCTCACAAACAGGTGGATTTAAAGAAGGAAGTACTCAGACATGACACACAGAGAGCCCACACCATGTCAGCTACGGTACATCATGATGTACTTCACATCCTATTCATTCTGTGCATGGCAGAAGCATGTGGGCACACATATGCTTTGAAGGATGCACATGTAGCTGAGTCGCGTATTAACACCTGGGTGACGCGTATGGTTTAGAAGAGAAACACACATTTCTGCAGCACAGTGTGTGAGATGATCCTGCTGTAGGATTAAGCCCGTAAATCCGGCGGGTTCAGACTGTGGCTAGGCAGCTAATACGCTCTAAAAAAGGTTTGCAGCAAACGACTGCAGACTCCTTTGGCTCCATGATAATACCCATGACTACCACCTAGGCGTGTTCCCCTCAAAAGCTGCGTCCACAGATCCAGATGCCATATTTTGTTTTTTTACTGGGAGTTTACTGTCATGTTCTACTCACTGCATCTCCATCCTAACAGCACTTGTTGCTGTCTGAACTCAAAGCAAAGACAAGCAGTAAAGACGACAGAAGTTTTGTAGTACAACAGTGACAGGCAGGTTGAGTAGGAAAAAAAAATCGATATGCTTCTTGAGATAAATGGTAAAATGGTAAGGATTATCCTGTTTTAATTGTTTTTTTTTATGTATCTTCAATTTCCTTGTTTTCTTTAAGTAATTGTTACATTTTTTTCTGCAGGTTTCAGCCACAGAAGAATGTGTGGGACCTATGAGACTGACAAAGGAGCCAATTCAGGTAAGAGCATGTAGCAACATCTGCAAACACTTACATTTATATAGCTTGGAAACATGTTTGAGGACCACAGATTCAAGGATCTGTGACAAAAGTTGGCCAGCTTTTATTTTAGCCGAGAGTAACAAACCACTTTGGTTCTAACTTGTATTTTTTAAGCCAGATACTGTCTTAGACTAATTTTGTTTTTTTTTCCTTTAAACCTATTTATATTTTGTTTGTTGTTAGATTTTTTTTTTTATGAATGAAAATGTAAAGAGTTTTTTTATTTAATTTTATTCCCCACTCCCCTCCTGAGTAAACAATTTTCCTGCATTTACAGCAGAGTAATATATCCTTAGCAGCTTTGCATATATTTACTCCATTTCCTCTTCGCAATAGAGCTTAATCTAAGTCATGTTGGATGGAGAGTATTTGTGAATGTAATTGATCAGGTCTCTACTTTGGACCATTTTAATGTGTGTACACATTGATATAAACACGTTTTACACTGCTCAAAAAATAAAGGGAACACTCAAACATGCTGGTAAAGATTCTCAGACATCCAGGTCATAGTCATTACAAAAAAACTAAAAAAAAAACTAAATCAAGGTTTTGATGGACTACTGTATAAAACCTCAAACTAAACGCTATTCCTGACATTTTGAATTGAAAAAGCTTCCTGGATGGGAAGTGCAACGTCTTCAAGCTTGGAAAAAAAGTTCAGTGGATTGTTTTTTTTACTTTTTTTGGAACACTCAAATAACACATCCTTGATCTGAAAGAATGAAATATTCTTATTGAATACAAAATAACAGAAAAATTATTAATTTAGAGGTAACCCCCCAGATTACACATCTTCCGTCACTGCTCCGCCCTGCTCACGTACCTCGAATGGAGCACTAGTGCAGTCATATTGATCAATGAGAACTGTTCCACATCCAGCTCTACTCTGCCCACGTCCCCGCAGTCAATCAGCC
>NW_015150899.1:637971-640637 GCF_000732505.1 Cyprinodon variegatus | reverse complement strand
CCTATTATAAAGACCCACAACGAAAAGAAAATGTCTGGGCAGAATCTGAAAGTGTGATGGATAGTGATGGGGAATTTTATCTGATATATTAGATTAAGGGTTCGTTACCTCTTGTGATAACATCGCGCATGCGTTCCATGAGCTCCGAGGAACTCAGTGTGGACCAAGAGGGGAGGAACCGGTTGTAGGCATTGCTTTGGGGTTCCTGAGGATGTGGGATTTCGGGGTTAGGCACTGACAGGCAGTTAATCCACAGGAAACGATGCCTGTAGTCAGGGCAGAGCAGTTCCATTCTGTTTTCCCATTGAAAATTTGTGACCTGATGCAGATGCAAAATCAAACATGTGATTCTTTCAGACTTTCTAATTAAATGGATTAAACCCCCTGCATTTAATTCATACATGGCTTCACCAGTGTGTGTGAATTTAGAATACTGGACAATGATTTATACAGTTTTGGTTTGGGTCAAATATTATGTCATTATTATTAATTTAAAGAGTCTATTTTTAGCTTTAGATATGTGACAAAAGTTATGCAGCCTGGCTTTAAGAAAGTGGCTCTCAAACTTTTTGTTTGCTGGCCTGTTCCTTTGGCTCACAAGAAAGTTTTTTGCACCCGCTCGACCCAACTGTCTTGTTAACATTTGAACAAAGAGAAATCAAATGCAGTAAAATATATAAAATTACCGTATGTAAACTAGAATATCCTTAATTTGACAACGGCTACTTTAAAAGTGTGATCATTTTAAGTTTGCTTATTTTATTATGTAACATAAGTTAACATTGTTAATACTACGTTAGAGCTGAGTAGATATGCATATATATTTTATTTTATTTATAAGTAAAATTTTGAAAAGTATTTTGTTTATTGTACTTTACCATAATGCGGCGGTCTGTGGCGGTCTGTAAATTCAAGCCTGTTGCTATATTGAGAAAGAATGTGTAAAAGTCCAGGAATGAATATTTCTGCAAGGCAATGAATGTTCAATAGATCATATAGTTTTGTCTTTAGTTCAATAGAAGCATTTCCCCCTAAATGTAGTTAGAGTTTGTCCATAAACCGTTTTCACATGTGCATTAGGTTGGGTCTAGATAAGGACTCTGCCAATGTAATATTGTAGACTGGAAATAATCATCGACTTACGATTGTAGGTAACAACATTAAGGAAAGGGCTATAAAAAAGTCCTCTTAATTTATTTCTCCCTCTATTCCTCTCACAGAGGGAAACAGTTCAATTAAATCACAATTTAATGGGATAACTGTCAGTGGCTTATGAGTCTGAAAACACATTAAAAAGTTAAACTGAGACAAAGTTGTTCCTAACTTTGTCCTTAAAAGACATTTGTATTTTTATTAGAAACACCAATTATAGCTTGATTTAGTTCTCAGACATCAAATGCTGTGACACGAAATCCATGCTCCATTCCTTGTGACCTGTTTTTCAAAGTTTGCCCTGAGCTGACTTAGTTTAGCGATTGTAGTTTAGTTGGGAGCTGTGAACAGCATACGTCCTCTATGGTGTGAGTCCAAGGTGGGTGAATTCACACCCCCTTCCACTAAGAACGTAGGGCCAAGGCTTGAGTCAGGGATTGTCTGGACTCATCCCCAGGTTACGGATTAGGCCATATGCTGCTAAGATTTATCCTTATGTAACAGAGAAAGTAAGAGCTTGTCGAGGTTACCCAGATGGTTGGGAAGAGAGCACCACAAAGCATTCCAGTGTTCTGGCAATTCAGCCCATAGCCCGAGAATGAGCAGCTTTATTAGGTGCTGGTTTATTGCCTTGATTTGATTTGCTTGGATTTTAGCTGTGTGAGGCTTTGACCCATCTCCAGGGGTTTCTGAGTACAGCTCAGTGATGTGAGAGGCCAGGCATGCTACTTGTGTTCATGCTGTGCTCCAGGATCCATCCATCCATCCATCCATCCATCCATCCATCCATCCATCCATCCATCCATCCATCCATCCATCCATGCAGGTGGAGGAAGCTTTATTAAAAAGGTTTCAGAGCCTTTTTTATGGACCATAAAACTTAAACTCTTCCACTGTTGTTGTTCCTCCAACTACTCTCCATATGACCTAACCCTGTTTGACTCCCCCCCCCCCACATCCCCAGGAACATGAAATGTTCATGAGATGAAACGAAAGATAAAATGCTCTGAAGGGGAGAGCAATATATTGAGGGTTTTCTTTGACATTTACCGTTCCAGCCTCTCAGGCCTGGATAGTTTTAAAATCCACATATACTGCCTTCATCTAATAACATGATTCAGGCAAGGTAAAGCAAAGCAACTCGTAGGCTATCGTATTTCTCATATATCCATTTACAGAGCACCTGTAGTATGTTGTAAAACATAGCCTTTCAATTATTCTGCCACTTAAAACTTTCATAAACTCGTGCTGGTGCTACAGAACATACAGTGCCATGCTGAGAATGCATGGCCCCATGAACTCCTTCCTATATATTTAAGTCACAGCTGCAGTCTTGAGTCAATTTATAGGAGTTTTTATTTATGTGAAGACTGTAGTGAAAGGAAATTTCAACCTCCTTTACTGATACACCTCTACATAAAATCTTTTGGAATTTATTAAATGTTATTTATTAAATGTCAGTTTGAGATTATGCAGAGAGGTTTGTGAAGAATAAAAAAAAAGTGTAATGGGTA
>NW_015150899.1:625350-636329 GCF_000732505.1 Cyprinodon variegatus | reverse complement strand
TCAATAATATTTATCAGGGGCAACCAATTAAAAATCGAAAAGAAAATCATCAACCAGTAAAGCTCTGGAGACAATTTTAATTATAATCTGTTACTTTAAACAGAATTTAACACTAAAATAAAAATTTGGTTTTTATGCATCCATGTTATACAATTAATTTTTAGATAAAAAAACATTAAAAAAAAAGAACATCTTTCTATTTAAAAAAAAATGTGTTTTTGAAGTAGAGAACAACAATCATTCAGTTTGGTATATAGACAGTTTCCTGATTTACATATTTAATTAAACACCTGAACTGACCGTTTGTTGTTTTCTTTTTTTTCCTTTTTTATGGCTTAATGAGAGCAGTGGGCTTTAGGCTGCCCTGCAAGGCTTTAAACCTGGATTTAAATGGCGACAGCTAGGTCAAGCCATTATCAAGCACATACAGTATCAAGGTGCTCATTTTGAACCTGGATCCATATTTATTTTTAATTCTGTTCATGGTGGAGAATCACAGCAGCAGGTTGAGCCAAACATTCTCTAAATGTTCAGCCAGGGGAAGATCCGTTATTGAAATCGCACCAAACAGGAAAAAGAATGGCAAGAAGATCTGGTTTGTCAAATTAAAATATAGTAACAACAGATCTGTAACTACAAATTAGAGCATAATTCTTATATTTTTCAAAAAACTAACACAGTTTATTAAAAAAATTGGATGCAAACTATTGGTTCTTCAACAGACCAGGAAGCAGATTTCTCATCTCCATCAGAAACCGCACATCTGCTGGATGCTGATGGGGATTTTTTTTTTATGTCATATTAAATTAAGCGTTAATTTCTGCATGTTTTGCTCCTATGAATTTACCGATAATGATAATATCGTGCATGCTCTCCTCGAGCTCCGAGGATAAGTCGGAGTGCAGCAATACGGGAGGAACAGCTGAGGCTGTAACAGGAGAAGAGGTGCAAGTGACATTTAGACAATGTGGTCAGACAACATGTGGTAATTTATAAATGTTTAAATGAGGTTGGGTCCGGATTAGCCAGCAGGTGGGTCAGGATCCGGACCACGGTCTGCTAACCCGTGACCTCTGATATACCGGTATACTATAATATAAATGTTTATATTTTAACATATAATAT
This sequence comes from Cyprinodon variegatus, assembly GCF_000732505.1. Taxonomy (NCBI): domain Eukaryota; kingdom Metazoa; phylum Chordata; class Actinopteri; order Cyprinodontiformes; family Cyprinodontidae; genus Cyprinodon; species Cyprinodon variegatus. The sequence goes on along the minus strand of NW_015150899.1, from coordinate 635,204 downwards.
AATGTATAATATAATAAATTTGCTGCCATCATAACTATATTCATAAATAGAACAGAGGAGTGTATTTTAAAGGTGCTTTACCTTGGTGATAATGTCAACAGTTAGTCTTCGTGTGCTTTTAAGAGAGGTACGAGAAGATACCTATAGCCCTGATGACGGTGTGAAGAAGCTTGTCCTCTGTAACATTCTCATCTGCCAGAGTACATTTTCCACCCATCACGGGTCAGTTCATGGCAGCTCGGTGAACAGTTTGTACCAATTTTAACAACCACTGACCTAATGCTTCTCTTTACAGGCCGCCTGTTTCCGAAGTAAGGAAATTTGGTTTTGAGGCTCTAACACCCAAACAGAAAACAGTGCTGTGCAAAAGGTTTCCGCTTTATTTAAACCAACCTCAAACTTTCTGAAAATATATTTTCCCCTCTTGGTAAATCAGGACTTTACTGTGAATGATCATATGTTTTGCAACAGTTTCAGTAACCACACTAACCCTGATAACTGCCTGGTCTGTATCCTATAGACACTATAGGCATATAACCCACATGACAACATGACGATTTTAAGAAGTAACTCATTATGCCCTGTTTTTTATAAATAAGAAGAATCTAACGATAAACAGAATCATCAACATTCAACTTTCTGGAAAGGGTTACGGAGCAATTTCTAACACTTTGGAACTCCTTTTCCTGAGTTAATGTGTATTAATAATTAAACAATAGGTCTGTGATCCACAGTATCTATTTTGTGGAGATTAAAGCAAAATGATTGCTGAAAATAGCTTCCCTGAAACTTTTGGGAAAACATTATATGGACCGAATTTAAATGGAACATTTTCTTAGGAATGTGTCACATGTAGCTTAAGTGTAATATAGCATTTTAAATGGAATATCTAACAGGGTCAGTGGTTGTAGTGGCATGATCAGGGACTGCTTTATTTCTTGAGGACATCCAGAATGTTAAATAAAATACCTGTTACTGCTTCAGTCATTTAAAAAAAATCAAATGGGAATGTTTTGAAGTGCCCTAGTCAAAGATAAATCTAATTTAGAGGGTATGGAATTAACCTCCAACATGCAAAAACTCTCACATGGGTCTGCAGCAGTGCATCAATTTATCAATTAAATGCATTTTCATATGTGGAAATAAGTAGTTAGAACAGTAGAGAATTCTTAGCAACGTAGAGTAACAGTGATTGTTGGTCTACTGTGATCTGTTTACGAATATCCTTAACTTCAAGGTGCCTTAGCGCTGTGATGTCACAGTGCTGTCAGCATATTGCAGTTTAGTTGCATTATATATATATATATATATATATATTTTTTTTTTTTATACAACTTTATTTGTTTCTGCAAAGAACAATACAGAGCAACCATATTGCACTATAGGAAGTCACAACAACCATTATTTACAGACATTTTCAACAAGTGTAAATTCTAATTTTTACCAGTCAAGTAAATGACCTCATTTTGTGCAAAACAAGAAACAATAAGGAAAAAGGACAAGAAAAAATAAAAATAAACTAAGATCTTACATCTTTTAAACAAAAGTTAACGCTAGGGGGAAACAGCACTCTAAATAATATTAAAAAGGACAAAGGCTTCTTGAGTTTTGATTGCTTTCTTATTTTCTGATGTTGCATTATATATTGCATAATATAGTGTTGTCCATCTGATGTCGTATTCAGACCAATGGCGCCTCCTATAAGACTTTTTTTTTTTTTTGGTAACATTCTTGAGTGGAAGGTGTGCGCTCCAGCATCCGTGGGGTCCCCTGTGTGTGGAATTTCACATGTTACCATCATGGTTACACAAGCCTGCTCAGTATCAAAGATTGTGGACCTTTCACAGGCACTCAAAAGTACCAGCCTACCTTTTTCCTCTGACCTTTACTTCTATCCTCTTCTCCAAGTCCCACCCATTCTTTTTCTTTTCTTTTTTTTTCCGCATTCTGTGTTTTTTCTCCCTGTTCCCAGCTGTGAAGGACAACATGTCACACAAGATGATACTCCTGTTTTATTTCTGTAAAGAAATGTGAAAAGTCACGGCTTTAGCCATGCTCTCCTTCTTCTTCTCACCCCGTCATTATCTCTCGTCCCTCTGAGTGCTGGCTGTTCTGACTTTGTGTCTGGATGCTTTGTTGTCCTCGGAGCGGTTCAGGAGGTGATGCCGCTGCGAGGCAGAGCCGAGTGCTGTTAGTTCTGGCTGCAGGCCAGCTGTGTTCGGAGCACCAGAACGTGTGCTTTCCCTGTTGCTTTTCTGCACCGCTGTACCAAAGGTGGCCTGGTGTGTTAGTGATCCAAACTCAACTCAAAGCTCTATGTGTCCAATCAGGAGATCGGAGGATTTTAATGCAGCTAAGTTTCAAATCAAATGAGTAAATACACTTTAGTCCAACTTTTCAGTAATAAGGCAGCTAGCTCTTGAAAAACTAAGGCTATAAGGAGAATATCGATTTAAAGGTTTTTCTTTTTTTCATATTTATGTGAAAATAGAAAAAATATAACATACTTTGAAGGAAACAAACTTCCAGTTATGTGAACAAAACAACTACATCGAATAAACCAAGATTTTATAAACACCCTAAAAGGAATAAAGTCTCATAAGGTTCCTTTAATAAGAGGGTAAAGCAGTCGCCTTATTTTTATTCTGTAAGAATTTTATTTTTTAGACCAGGGGTTCCCACAGTGGTGGTATGTTTGATGTGAGATGGTTTCCACCATCGTTGCGGTGTGATCCCCGAAATATATGAAGCAACAAAATATATTAGGAATACAGTTATTTAAATTTCTCATAAAATGGATAATTGTTCTATTAAATAAACCATTTAATCCTAAAATGAACAATTAAATAATTACATGCCCCATTAATTAACCAAAAAAAAAAATAATTAAATGAAAAATCTAATCATTCATGGTCTTTAAGAATACATTTATTCAAAAATGAATATAACAACTATATTTATAAGTAAATCAATATAATTGTAAGTCATTTTATGTATTTTAATGGGGTAACTTACCAGTCTGTTGCATTTTTATGTTTGGGTCTCAGGCTGAAATAAGTTATTGGTGCATAAAGGTGCACATAATGGCTGAGTGGATGGAAAATAATTTATCGTTTTCCTTTCTTCTTTTAACCAAAGAATAATCCTACACACTTTACAAGTTTTCATCACCCACAAGGTGTAACCACCCTGCTTTGAAAAACATCTCAAGCTCAGTGGGAATGTCTAGTTAGGTTCCGTTGTAGACAGGCGAGAAGGAACTACTGCAAAGTTCTGCAATTTCCTATCCCCTGGTTATGTGCACTATCGCCTCCTGGTCTCTGTAGCGTTTTTTGAATGAGTGTGACTAAGCAAATGCAGCTCTAGATTAAAGACGGGTCTGATTGCTCAGCTTAACAAAAAAACAACATATAAGCAGGGTTAACCTGTAGTGTTTGTTAAAATAAAACTTCTAGTCCTAGTTGACTGGGCCATTATAACTTGTAAATATGCTCCGATACAAAGTATTGCATCAAAAATCTGTTTGTATTTCTTTAGGGTTTGTTGTTTAGCTGGATCATAGACCTCCTACCCTCGTGAGACCATCCTGATCTCGCGAGCTTTCAAGGTTTCACTTGCAGATCAGTCTGGAGACTCTCCGTTAAAGAAAATTTGGAGCCGTTCACCAAACGAACGTCCAATCAGCGTTGGCTTTGAGGCGGGTTGAGGTGTGACGCAACGAGAAGCGCGACAGTTCAGTCTAAAGAACATGGCGGCTTCAGCCGATGAAACTAGCGTTAGCGTGGCTATCGAGCAAGTTTTATCGGAATTACAGAGTATTTCTTCACTGAAAGAAGAGCAAAACACTGCTCTGGAGGCTTTTCTCAGAGGAAAAGATTTTTTGCTCCTCTCCTGACTGGTTTTCGGCAAGAGTTTGATCTATCAATTGGCTTGTGCCTGGCTTGTGGTTGTGTTTTCGTCGTCGCTCTGTTAGTACGTCATATGCTTCGTTGATCTGATTGGTTTATTTGGCCCGTCTATCACCAACATAGGCCAATCAGCTAACCAGTATTTTCGCCCCTTCCCAAAATTTCTTCAACGGAAGGTTTCCAGATGGATATGCGGAGCAAATCCATCTGGTGGAGTCAGGTTATAGACCTCCACCCATAAGCTTTAATCTTCTGTATCTTCTAACTGACCTACCTCCAGGACCACTCTGTAGTTAGCTCCATCCATCTTTCCATCAGCTAAGACTAACTTTTCTGTTTTGAAGAAAAGCCTCCCCACAGCATGATGCTGCCACCACCTTTGCCCATGCAGGTTGTGTCTTAAAGTTGATTCCTATCAAACTCAGAGTTTTGCATAAAGCCCAGAGAGTTTGATGGCATTCTGTTTTCTTTGCTTTGTACCTTTCATGAATTCTTACAAACAGTAAACAGGACATCTTCAAGCCATTCAATCAGCTTTCTCATTGAAAGCTAATTAATATACTTTGGAAGATTTGCTGATGTAATGCAGTAAGGTATCACAGCATTATATTCACCCAGGAAATAGACTACCCAATCCACATAACTTCACAATAATATCGTCATGATTTAGGTTCTATTGATGTTTATTTTTTTATTTTTTGTTATGCCTTAGTTTGTTCTCATTTCTATTGTTATATTCAAGCATTGAGTTTTGTTTTCTTTTTAACTTTTTGGCTTTTTCTTAGTTTTTCCTCATCTTTTTCTGTTATTTAGCCATTTGCCTAATAGGTAAGGTTTACTCAGGGATGGAGTTGGGGAGGGACTGAAAACTTGATTGGCCCCCAGGTGCCCCCCTACATGATTGACACTTAACATCACATGAATACTTTGGTGCAGTACTTAGTGCTATGTAGAGGTGATATTAATGCTAAAAATAATTGACTTCAGTAAAAGTACAGTGAGTTAGACAAAACAAAAGTTACCCAAATAAGAGTAAAAATCATGTAAGCAAAATGTCTTAGCTATGTAAGCAGAAAAACACTTTTGGTCCATTTCATAAATCAAAAGACAAAATGTTGGCCTCAAATTTTTTATTAATAGATAACAGTTGCAATAAATAGAAAGATAAATTAAAATTATGAAAAACATTTCAATAATTTTGCACCAACAATGATTTATATGGTAAAATGGTAAATAGACTATTACTACTTCTATAGCACAAAAGTGCAAACTTGTTTGTGAAAAGTGAAAAAGTGAAGCCTCACTCAAGCAAACAGAAGTGACACAGCACAGCAGACATGCATGAGCTGCATTATCTTCAATGCATAAATCATATTTGCAGCCTTTTCTGTAACAACTATGGGTTTTTTTTCTGGTCAGCCCCCAATTGTTAATGTCTCCAGTCAACCTATTGGTTATATTTGCAGCTGTCGGCCTTGAACTAATATTGAGTGCGTCTTTCCTGCTCATTTGAATGTGAACGTCACTATAAAATGAATCGATCTCATTCCCTAGACATCGATTTTGCAAACATGTTATGGAATGGATTCAAAATCGATTTTTTTACCCAGCCCTACTTATTTTTTTCTCTACTTTGAAAATATTCCGGTTCCTATTCACAAACATCCACACACTGATATCTGCCAAGCTGAGTTTTAGATTTCTGACTTAGTTGCATTTTTTTATAAATCACATATACAAATCTCATCCCATTTGTGTTTAGCATATTTTAATATATTTGCTCCTATATTATAAGATAGCCTTGCTCCCTTTTGCCCTCCAACAAAAAGAGTCTAGCCCCGCCTCTGGGTTCACATATTTTTGCCGGGTGTTTTCTACTTTATTTTTCTTGTGTAATTCTTATTGTTCCTGCAGTCTGTTAGATTCTAAGTGTTGTTTTTCCTTGTTAGCCCCTGTTTAAGTCATTTTTCATTATTTTCCCCATAGAAATAGTCTAAAGTCTGTTTGTCTCTGTGCCTGAAGCCTGTGATGTTGCTAATCTCTTATTAATTCATGGCCTCATGGTGCTTCCTAGCTGCTCTTTAGTCCTGAACAGAAACTCATGTGTTTTTGTTGCTTCATCATGCAACGCTTTAATAAAATGTGCTGACATGTGTGACTTTTAAAAACTTTATATCTTATATAGATTACTGCGATGCAATGCAACACTCCATTAAGAGGGTCTTTTAGAAAAGTAAACCCAGTGGAGAATGCTTTAATCCCTTTGAAGCATAATAGGGGCCTCTGATAGTAACACCATCTAATCCGGGTTTTCTTGTCCTCAGGTCTTGCTCGTGTTTGCCAAGGAGGATAGCCAGAGCGATGCCTTCTGGTGGGCCTGCGAGCGAGCCGGGTTCCGGTGTAACATTGCACGGACACCCGAGTCTGCCGTCGAGTGTTTTCTGGACAAGCACCACGAGATAATAGTCATTGACGGACGTCACTCGCGCTACTTTGAACCCGAGGCCGTCTGCAGGTGAGCGTTGACTCAAATAAGTTTATGGAGATAGAAATTTACTTTTTTTTTAGTCAGCGTGAATAAATAACCTGGAAATAATTCTCATGTCTACTGAAATGCAAAACATTTTACTTTTTTTGACTGGTTTCCTTAGATTCTACCTTCATAAAGTACCTTAATGATACTTTAATAAATAAATGTTAACCCATTTATTTCAACTTCTCCTGCTATATACATTTATTTTTACCTGAATACTTTAAAGAGCTCTACAAACAAATTGAATGCAGTTTTATTGTAAGGGCACGTCGCCGCCATCTAGTGTTCACTGCAAGGAAACAGAAACATGAACTGCAAAAGAACCTTGTGCATAACTTTGAATAACTGTGTAACTGAGAAGCTTTAGCTGTTAAAATACAAGGATATCACAGGCCAAAAGACGCTAAAGTAAACTACTGAAGAAAAGAAAAGTTTATTTCTTGTAAAGTAACTTTCAGCTTTGTTTTTTTGTCACTCTTTGAGCTTTAACAGCTGTTAAGTTCATACTGGTTTGTGCTTCTGTCCCCTCTTGCTTTGTGGTGTGCACGAGTATGAGGATTTATTCTAAGGATATTTTTAGTCCCGTATTTTTCACTGTTTCCCCTTCCTGCCGAGTTTTCCAGGCATATTTCTGAAACGTTGACATTAATGTGAGTTCTGTGTCTGGATTTAGTGTGAAATTGAAAGCACTGGTCTCTGAAAAGAGCTTCAGGATCACAAACCAAGTCATTCACTATATATATAATATATATATCAGCCTATTTGTCATTGTTTTTACCACAAACAAATGTGTTCAAGTGTCCTGCAGATTTATGTGCTTTAGTTATTGCTGGAATGTGCAGTCCAAAGATCTGCAGCAGAATTCACCACTATGTATTTTGTCAAGTGATTTATTGTAAGGACTTTCAAAATGTTCCCAAGAAACTGATCCATTAGTCTCCCCTGTCCTCTGATTACCACAGTCCTGGCTGCAGCTCTGCCTAGTTTCTATCTTTCTCTTCCTTGATATCATTTTTTTCTGTATTCCTTTCCCCCCCTGAGGATTTCTGCCATCATCCTTTCCCCCATGTTGCTCCTTTTGTGCTCCATCACTGTCGACTCGTTGCTCCTCCACCTCCAGACCACTTTCCCACACTTCCTGCCAACTGTGCGGCTTGGTGGCCAAACCTCTGAAGCACAAGCTGCATTTGCTGTTTCTGTGTTAAACACACAAATGTTCTTCCCTATGACATCACCCGCCTGGTTCTGCCCACATGTTTATCCTGCACCTCAATCCAAGCCACTTCTCAAAAGTCAGAATTGAACGATTGTCCTGCTGAGTTTTACCTTTTATTTCTTTTTCAGGATGATCCGTGCCACAAAGCCCTCCGAAAACACGGTTATTCTTGCTGTTGTCCCTAAAAAGTAAGCTTTAGTTTTAAAATACATTTTCATTTATCTTCTTGTTTATTATATATGAAAGTTGCACATTTTCCTGGCACAGTTCCTAATCTTTATGGAGTTTATTGAGATTCTATGCAATAGACTTAAACTCAGTGGTGCTTATTGGGATTTTTTTCCCTTTTTTCTGTAACCTGTACTCCTATACCTTTGACCAAGACCAAGATAAGCAAGATAAGCCCCAAAATGAGTAAATTAATAGGGCTTAAATGCCCACATTATAAATTTAGGAAGACATTTGAAGCACAATCCATTAAAACAATATCCTAAGCTTTCAACATTAAATAAAACATAGAAGAATTCATTATAAGAACATGGGGGGACTAAAACCACAGATCTGGGCTGTCTTAGCAAAGACAGCATCAATAACAAAAGAAGGCAGAAGTCCATGGTAGCTCTGAAGCAGCTGCACAAATCCACGGCTCAGGTTTAAGAATCCCTTAAAATACAACAGTTGGTTATGGGAATGAACATCGTCTTACAGGGAAAACTGCTGTGGGATGCTTTTCTTTTTTAGTAAAAGTAAGGTAGTCGGAGATGATATTAAGATAGATGGAGCTAAACGGACGGTATTCAAAGCAAAAAAAGTCTTAAGCAAAGGTTTGGATCAAGCATAGAGCGCTCCAGTCAATATCCAGGACTAAATCTGATTGATATTTGTTGCAAATTGAAGTTCACCACTGTTCTCCATCCAAACTTATCAAACACTTTTGAAAAAGATTAGATGGTAGTTCCATTTTAAAGCTGTTAGGAACATCTCTAAGGAGTAGGTGGTCGTCAACACATAAAATCCCTAATAAGCACGTATAGACACTATTTTAAGCTAAGCAGTTGGCTTTATCTGGTCTCTCTGTTGTTCCTGTCTCTGCAACCTGAGTCAGGTGTTTATGTGTGTAGGCATAATCATGTTCTTAAAAAGTGCAAACAGTAACGATTCCCTTCTGTCAATCCATAGACTCCCTGATCAAGAGGAACCATCTGTCCTCCCTCTTCTCTGTGCTGGATTTAGCCGGGTATGTCCAACCGTTTACCTCATTTATTGCCGTTTTATGTGTTCATGGACTTGCTTTAAAAGAAATCTGAAAACGTTTTTCTACAGAATGGTAAGCTTGATGGTCATTTTGAGTGCAAGTCGTGTTGCTTCTAGTGTTAAATGGTGTGAAAATGGCGTGGGCGGTTTCTAAATCAGTCCCTGTTGAGTGAATCCTGACTCATTCCATTCCCCTCTCCTCTCTCCACCTCTACTTCAAAACACCACTTAACCTGGGTCGGCCTCCAGAGGTTTGTTGAGAGCAGCAGTGTTTCAGCGTGCTATAATGAACTCGTACAGATCGAACATGGAGAGGTGCGCTGTCATTTCAAACTCAGGTATGGCCCACAGAATGGGATCTTGGCTCAGAGGCAACTTGAAGAAATCAATATAGTTTTAAGATTGTTAAGAATCATCGCCTATTTTGACTTTACGCAACTTTATTCCTCCGTAGGGCCTGCAACTCTGCTTTTACAGCCTTGGAGCACTGCCAAGAGGCGGTGGAAATCACCAGTGAGGATCACATCATTCAGGTAGGATTTCTACAAATAAACAGACGCCTGTATATTTATATATAGTATAGCCATTGTGTGTGTATATGTATACAGGACTGTCTCAGAAAATTAGAATATTGTGATAAAGTTCTTTATTTTCTGTAATGCAATTAAAAATCATGAAATGTCATACATTCTGGATTCATTACAAATTGACTGAAATATCTTAAGCCTTTTATTGTTTTAATATCGCTGATTATGGCTTACAGCTTAAGAAACCCAAATATCCTATCTCAAAATATTAGAATATCGTGAAAAAGTATACTAGTAGGCTATTCAACTAATCACTTGAATCGTCTAATTAACTCGAAACTGCTAGGGTTTCCTGAGCCTTGAAAAACACTCAGCTTGGTTCAGTAAACTAAATCACAAGTATGGGGAAGACTGCT
>NW_015150899.1:616752-624843 GCF_000732505.1 Cyprinodon variegatus | reverse complement strand
AGCACATTCCAAAGCAGCTTGATGTTCCTGTGACTACAGTTGCACATATTATTCAGAGATTTAAGATCCAGAAGACTGTAGACAACCTCCCTGGAGGTGGATGAAATAGGAAAATTGGTGACAAATCAAACAGGAATAGAAACAAAAGAGCTCTGAAAAACTTCTAAAGAGATTAAAGATGAACTCAAGGAACATTAGTGTTAGGTCATACCATCTGTTGTTGTTTCAGCCATAACTGACTCAATCAGAGATTACCTAGAAGGACACCGTTGTTAAAACAAATCATAAAAAACAGACTGGAATTTGTCAAACCACACGTTAACAAGCCATGAAGCCTCTGGTAGAATGTCCAATGGACAGAGGAGACAAAATTGTTACTTTATGCCAAGGAACATCAGCTTTATGTTCACAGATGGAAAAATGAAGCGTATCAACAGGAGAGCTTTGTCCCTGTTGTGAAACATGGAGGAGATTCTGTTAATTTCTGGGACTGCTTTGAAATCTCCAGAATATCAGGGGATTGTAGAGAGAAATGTGCTGCTCAGTGTCAGACAGCTTGGTCTCTGTCACAGGTCAACAGGATAATGACCCAAAAGACACAGATAAAAACAGCCAAGAATGGCTAAAAGGGAAACTTCGGACTATTCTAAAGGGGCCTTCTATGAGTCTGGACCTAAATCCTATTGAGCATATTTTAGCTCTCCTCTCATTAACTGAGAAGCATTTTATTGATTTATTTATAGTTGATTGGCTAATCATTATTTCACATATCATAAAATAAACTTAAAGCGGAGTTAACTGAACTTTCGGTCAGTTTTTCTAATTCTGCACAGGCATATTATTGGACAACTCGTTACCATTGATACTAACTTACCAACCATTTAAAGCTCCTATCCCTTAATAAATTCATATTTATTAAAAAAACATAATTATTTATTATTATTCTGTTAGAAAGTTAGAAATTACTTATATTATGAAGATTCACCAATAGATATGCTTATCTTTAATTAACAATTGTTTTATATTGTAATAAATTATCAATAATGATATTTATTACTGGCTTCATTAGGTGCTTAGAGTTGAATTAGTATATGGCCTAATATTACTGATCACTTTTAAGGGGTCTTTTATCATAAAATGTTATTGTATGAATAATCGTTTACTTATTATTGATGAACTTTTCATTTCTAAAATAACTACTTTTAATGGTGATTAACTGGTAACAGTTTAAGTGTCTGTTTTGTTTTCTCTTTATTAGCCATTTATAAGGGGGTTTGTCCTTCTTTTCCAAGAAATACCAAGAATTTTCAGTCCTTGTACATGATTTTGTTTTACTGTAGTTTGGTGTTCGATTTTAATTTGTCCAGGTTTCATTTTGGATTCCTATTAACAACTATTGGGATTCCTATTAACAACTATTGATCAAACAGATATTAACAGGAAAGTAGCAATATATCAATCAGTCTGATGACTGGAATCTTCCTGTTGTTGTGATCCAGTATGTGAACCCAGCCTTTGAGAGGATGATGGGATACCACAGGGGGGAGCTGATTGGGAAGGAGCTGACTGAACTTCCCAAGAGCGACAAGAACAGAGCTGATCTGCTTGATACAATCAACACTTGCATCAAAAAAGGCAAAGTGAGTTTTTCAGCCATTTTCAGCCAGAGTCGGTTTTTCTTTCCAAGTCGGGGTGGTTTTCATCAGCCTGATGTATCTGTTGTGTCTAAAGGAATGGCAGGGCATTTACTTTGCTAGGAAGAAGTCAGGCGACAGCATTCCACAACAAGTGAAGATACTACCTGTCATCGGCCAAGGAGGGTAAGCTTCGTTTACGCCATATATAGCTTCTGTAGCTTAACTTAAATTCAAAGATCTCTGAGCTATTCCTATCCTTCTTCCAACAGAAAAATACGACATTTCGTTGCCATCAAGCGAGCTCACACCGACAACAATAATCAGGTGAATAATTGTTTTTTTTTTTCAGTTGTCTGTTGGGTTCTAAACAGTCTTATAGGCAGAAATACAGGTAAGTGACCATGATAATCTGATGGAAGGGAAACAGCAGATGGAATGCCAACGAGATGCGGCAGAAGCCGCCCAGAGCCTTCCCAATGCAACAGCCCCAGTGAACAGGCAGGAGTCCGTGCCAAGTCAGGGAAAAAGTCCAGAACAGGAAGATTCTGAGATCCAGGAGTCCGTAACCCGGTCAGGGGCTCCGATCCAAACAGGAAAAGACAGATCCGGGGTTCCAGGAATCCCCCGAGCGTTCAGGCAGAATCAGAGCTCCATGAGCTCAGGCAGACATGCTCAGATGGAGACAGGCGGGCTCAGTAGTTGAGAGGCAGAGACAAGACATGGTACCAGGAGAACTGCGGAACTTTAAACTAGCCCCCTCCACTGAGCCAAAACATGAACAAGGCGCGCTCAGCAGGCAAGAGCCAGGACACACCAAGACAAGACTACAAGCCCTCTCTAACCACTGGCCACCAGGAACGAAAACTAGACCTAAGGCATAAGTCAAACTTAAAAACACTAACTAAAATTTACAATGAACCCGATAGCTGGGTTGAACCGTATGCAAAGCAGAAGGAGCAGGTGGATAAGACTAATGATAATTGGTGAGCTGCGAGGGTTTGGCAGGTGAATGAAGTGAGCAATTAGATCATCTATCAGGGTAGATCATGACAACATCATCCTCTAATCTGAAAAAAAAAAAAAAATCAAGAACAGATGTCAGAGAACAAAGTCTCCGATGTGTGATCTTGAGAAGGGCAACTGAGCATTTTCGAAAGTTTTGTGGGCTCCATTTAACAACAATGAGAGCATTTATCCACAAAGTTTGAAAACATAAAACAAGTCTTCCATTCACAACAAAAGCAACATCTAAGGTATCTGAAAGCCTTTTTAAAGGTCTGATCAGTGATCAGTGGAAAAAACTGTTTACAATTGACCAAGACAAAAGCGGAGATTTATGGAAAGTTTGTGCCAGATTGCTGGTATTTGCGTTTCACCAAAAGAACACCTTAACTATTGTTCAGCAGGTAGTAGTAGTAGCATGTTGATGTGGGGGATGCATTGTTGCTTTATGACCTAGAGAACTGGTCACAGTAAATAGTACCGTGGATTCTGCTCTGTACCAGAAAATCGGGCTTAGACAAGCTTTCCTGTGTTGTCAAAAGCACACTGGGAAATCCAGTTCTGATTGTAAAAAATACACTGATATTAAAGACTTAACGCTAGTTATCACAAATACTTATTAAAAGTGTCTTTTCTGTTCCCTCAGGTTGTATTTTATCTAAACACATTATGAAAGATAATCAAGAAAACTAAAACAGGACCAATTGTTTATCACAGGACTACACTGAAAAAGTTTGAGGTTGGAATAAATGGACTTGTTGGGGACATGGCCCGACATGGTGGCAGGACTGCAGGGCACTGTGCATTTAGCAGGAAGCAGACGTGTTGCTGCTCTCAGCCGAGTTCCAGGCCAATACCGTCATAGCATGCTAAGCCGCAGCTTAGCACTAGGATCTCCCTCTAACGCCTACCAAGGCTAGAAAGCAGGTGCCAAAGCTATTTTTATATCAGGAGGTGCTGCACAGAAAGCGGCTTTAGCTCATTGTTCTGTTTCATGCTTTGGACACAAGGTGAGTCAGCTGCTGTCAAAGCTGAAAATCCAACCATAACAGCTTCTGGGGGAATGAAACTGCTTGGACATGGTAGCGACTGATCCTGTTGTTGAATTGTAAACCTTTGAAAGAAGATAGTTTCTATTTCCCTCCTTGCTATACCTTGTATTTTAATATTCACTTTTAGCTCTCAATAGCCACATTTTTTACACCTAAAAGTCAATCTATATCCTGTACACAATCTTTTGAGATACACAGTGACTATTACATATCTCTGCATGTTTATTTGTCAGCGCTATGCAAAGGTACAGAGAGTGACTGAGTGAGGAAAATCTTCTATAACCAGATTAGTGGCTCTGCGCATCCATAACTATGTAACCTTGGCGTGACAAACACAGCGTACCGTACAAACTGTCCCCTGCAATTGTGAGCCTCAAGTTTGAACATCAGAAGCAGCAAACAAAATAAAGCGCTCTCAGTAGCCGAAGGACGAAGAAGAAAATCGCTGAGTAGCTGGAACTGTTGGAGACAGATCAGAAGAATTATCCTAATCAAACCATGAGCAGATCGGCATCATTATGAGCACTGCGGTTACATCTATTTAATACGTTTCTGACCTGATTTGACTGGAAATTTTTTCTTCTATTTAGCTAACTCCGGCCTGGGGTTGTGCTGCATAGAGTATTGCCTTTATGGGGTCTGTGGAAGCAAATTAGTCCCAATTTTTTTATGAAATTGTTTAAAAGAAATGCTTTTTTATTTTCAAAATGAAGGAGCATTTTTACAAATAAAATAAACTACGTCAAACTACGTCTCTCTCCAGCGCTTCTGGGAATTGAATCAAATAGATTTATGGAGCACTTTTTCATATTGATTTATTAGCATTTAATTTATGAGTCATTATTTGCAGCTTTGACTTAAAAAAATTCTGTTAGACATTAAAATTTATAGATGATTTTTGGTCACTTTTTCCTGGTATATCTTAATAAAACTGAATTTTAAACATTTTTTATTTATAAATTGAGGTAAAATAATGGAGCTTTGACTTGCATTAAAGAAATATTTCTTCTGATGCATTTTAATGCACAAATCTGGCCTCTGAAAATGATTTTTGGAAGTTTTTTCTTTTGAAAATGAAGTGCAAGCATACCTTTCTTCAATTATTTTAATGACGTACCAAAAACAGTAGTCTTAGAGAAGAAATTAAAAACACAGTTTGGATGATCTATCAGCAGTTTTATTCATGAGTCAAAAAAAGTAGCTATGGCTTTCAATAAAAAATTCTTTTTGTCTTTTGGTAACTTAAGCTGGGACATCTTTTGAAATGTAAATATAAAGTTGTATTTTATTTATCTTTTAAGTCGTTTACAAATTGAATCGGAGAACAAAATAAAAAAATGGTGTGTGAATGTTTTACTTTAAATTTATTTTTAAGACCAAAAGGTGCAGCTTTATTTTGAAAATGAAAAAAACATCTCTTGTGATGAGTTTTAGTTAGAATATTTGCTTCTATCTGGTTGTCTTTAACATTTTTTTTTTTTGGCTCTGTGATGGAGATGTTACCTGATTAAACCTACTTCTCTCATATTTCAACTCCAATTGTCTCCTGCTCTGTTTCTGTCAGATCCTCAAGACCAACAAGGAAGATAGATGCAGTGGGGACCATTCCCAATCAGGTAACAGATTTATGTGTCTTAACTAGTGTCTACATGTAGAGTATGCCTTTTAGCAAGCTGATCACCAAGTTAAGGTCAGATTTACCCACAATTATGCAAAAATATTCCTTTGGACCTTAACAAATAATATTTATCATTTATAAATAGGTATTTTAAGCCCAAAATACCGAAGGTTGTTAAACATAATATATGTGTATACTCCTTTATTAATTCCCAATGCTGTAACACTATCATATATATATATATATATATATATATATATATATATATATATATATATATATATATATATATATATATATATAGTGTTTATTTATTTTCCCTCAGGAGTCAAATTATTCGAAGCAGAGATCCTTTGTCACCTAATGACACCCTATCCTTAGAAAGACACCGGTTTAGTGTGACTTAAATAACCCATTTAAATTAGACTTTATGCACACATTTATTTTTATTTATTTTATTTATTTTTTTACAGTGTCCTGTCTGGCAATGTGGCAATAAGAATAATTGTCTTGATGCCCAACAGATTTCACTTTCACAAGTGGAGCAGTATGGCAATGGCCACTTGTGAAAGTTTATATGGACACTGCAATGTAAATAGAGCAGAAAAACTGAAGAAGAAAAGGAAAAAAGAAAAACAAAAAGAAAAGATGAAAGAAAGATGCACACATTTAAGGGAAAGACTTAATACATATTTAGGTTCCTAAAAGGCAGAGCAAAGAGCTTGGCCTTTCCAAAGTCCAAAGTTGTAGCAAAATGAGAAGGAACCTTGATAAAGAAAACAACCTGCTAAAAATGGACTGGGATGTTAGGGAAGCTTGAATTGATTATTTTTTTCTGGTGAATTTTGGTGGTAAACTAGAAAGGGCAAGTGCTTTCCCACACTAGAAGTCAAAGAGCTTTTTTTATTTATCAAACAGAGGGTTTCTTGAAAAAAAAAATACAAAAACACCCATTTACTGGACATGATGGGTGTGGTTGTTTCTGTTTTGTGCAATCTGTGTGTGGATTAAAATAAATTGTTTTTACTATTGTATAAATTGATAGTTTTCTAGTCAAATTTGAGTCTGAAAATGAAAAACTAAAGTATGAATAACTAAAGAACCTTCAGGACAGTCATCTTAAAAGAAGTTACAGCATAATCTAAAATCCCACTAACGTATATAGAGATGTTTTTATGATAGAAACAAGCAATAAGTCATCTCTTTATCTTCCTGTACAGAGTGCCATTCACTTCGTCACAGAGACAGAAGGAAAGATTCAATCGATGCCAGATCGGTCGGTTCCCGTGGCAGTGACGGTGGGTCAGCTCAAATGTTTTCTTTTTGTTTGTTTTGGCCTGTTTTACCCAATAGAGCAGCATTGGTTCCACAGTGTGAAGCAAACATTGGAGCTACATCAGAAAGTGAGTCAGTGTCATGGTCGGTACTTGGAGCTGAAGAGATGCGAGATGTTATAGACTGAATCGCCTTTACCCAGCCACCGCTGCTATTTTCAGATAGCTCTTCTCCATGCAGCTCCTCTTCTTCTCTGTCCACATGACTTCCTAATTCCCTCCTATATAGTCTTGTAAATGTTTATGATCAGAACTCTCTAATCTTTGTTTTTTAGTCTGCATTTTTAACAAAGTTCACATATACTGGAACACAGACTCCCAAAGTGGGGGTCAGGACCCCCCTGGGGCAAAAAAACCGAGTGAGGGGGGTTATGAGAGGATTTTCTCATTCATTTAGATATTTAGGACCAGAATACGTAAATGGGAATGTCTCATTAAATAAATAGTAAAAAACCTTATCTATTTGTTTATTTATTTATATCCAATATATGATTCAAATGTTAAATATACCATAAAGTTGTATATTGCACAAAGTAATAACTAAATTTCCAACTACATAACCAAAACTAATTTATAGAAAAATGTATTGAATTATTAAATGGCATTGACATTTTTAAATGAATTTAACCAATTAACTATATACATATAAATTAATATAAAGTAATTCTATGAATTTAGTTTTCTGCTTTGTTTTTCTCAGATCACAGGCTGATATGTTTGGGGATCACTGTACTAGAAACATATAGACCAATTTTACTCTGTACTCAAAATCATTTCTTCTTTCCTTACAGCTCCTAGTTTACAGAATCGAAGATATTCCTCTGTCGCCAGGATTCATTCGATGACAATCGAGGCCCCCATCACCAAGGTACACAACTTAGACCCCCTGCATATGGTATTAAATCATTTATTTCTACAATTACTGATAGAGTAATTTTTATTTATTTTAAATTTAACACATTTTGCAAAGATTAGTGGTCAGCGCTGTGGCTAAAAAAAAACCCAAACAATTTACATGTTGATTGTGGGTGAAACTTATGAAACATTTAACCAATTCTTAATAGAATATATTATAGGTTTGAACCAGATGTTATATGTATTTGATCCTGGTTGGACTGGAGTAGATGCACAACAAAAATATTATGTTGTTTTTTAATGTTTTATGTTGTGTAATCACTATGAGGGGAAAAAAAGTTTTAGAACAGGATTTAAAATTTGTTGTATTTTTATTTGATTGTAGTATAAAATTTATTGTTATGATGAAAATGTGAATTTATCATGATGCTTTTAAAAAAAACAAAAGCTGACTTTGTCTTTAGATTTGCTGTTTTAACTGTTTCTTTCACTGTTTACAGAACATCAATAACTATCAATATATTGTATATATATATATATATATATATATATATATATATATATATATATATATATATATATATATATATATA
>NW_015150899.1:586613-616742 GCF_000732505.1 Cyprinodon variegatus | reverse complement strand
ATATATATATATATATATATATATATATAATGAAAAGTTGTTGTTCTCTACATTTTCTACATTTTAGTTCTTGTATCACACTTTTCTATTTGCTGCAACCATTATTGATGTGATACATTTTCACAGCCCTTCTGTTACATTTTAGTGTCATAACAGTCAATGCTACAAAAAATAAAGATAGAACTAAGTCCACTCATAGATAATATGTATGATAATACACTAAAAACTATTATAATTATTAATTCAAAATTATTTATTCTTCCCAAAGGAATTAAAAGTCTTAAGGAAACATATCATATTTGGTTTCTCCAAATGAAGCTGTAGGGAGGATCACACTTCAGCAGTGTATCAGATTGTCTCATTTTGCTTTCTGCAACAGGTCCTATGATGCTTTTATAAACTTATAAATAGCTGAATCTCTTCTGTTTTGTGCCAGAAGAAATTTGTAGCGCATCACATGTATATCTCCATGACCCATGCACAAAGAACCAGTCTGTTATCGCATGTTTGGTTGATGGAGGGATTGTGTGTAACAAGGACACGTGTGCCTCAACTTTGCATCCGCAGGTGATAAACATCATCAATGCAGCCCAGGAGAGCAGTCCGGTGACAGTAGCCGAGGCTCTGGAGCGTGTGCTGGAGATCCTGAGGACCACGGAGCTCTACTCCCCTCAGCTTGCTTCCAAAGAGGATGACCCTCACACCAATGATCTGGTTGGGGGGCTTATGAGTGTAAGGAGCAGCCGGCTTGTTTCCTTTCTTAGCTTTTAAAGCAATATATTTAATACAGAGATTTGCTAAAATCTCTATATTTTAGGAATTTCTTTGCGTTTTTATGACACTACAACAACATTTAGGAAACAGAGCAACACAGAGTAGAGCATAGTTATTAGGGGAAGGGAAAAAATGCATATAGCCTTAAAAAAAGGGTTTTGTTATCAATCGAAATCCCAAGTTTTGAACATAGTAAGATCTGTGATTCAAAATGATCCAGTCAAAGTACCTTGATTCAACCAAAGATGCTCCTCATGCAATTTCACCTGAGCTGTTTTACAGAGATGGTGGAAAATCTTTATTGTTTAAATGTGCAAAGCTAATAAACTCATACCTGGGCTGAATAAAAAAGCGTGCAAAACTTTTCAGAACAATGGGACCAAATCCAATTGGTTCTATTAAAGTTTTTGGTCATCATGTTACATGACACAGTATGAATAGTTTTTGTCTATGCCTAAACACTCAACAACCATTAAAGATCATTTAGGACACTGTTCATGTTCAGGTAAAAGGGGAAAAAAAATTCCCAAATCAAACATTTGAAGAGTCATACAATCATAGTTTGTTTTATTCATTTAGTTTGTGTCATGCTGTGGGTTTAGTTTTAGTTTTACTCCAATTGCATGCTACATTACTGTATCTAAGGCTGCTGTATTGGATGTTGTGGTATAGACCTAGAAATTGAGTTAAAGGAACCTTAAACCAAGCAAAGCTGTACGAGATTGCAGAGTGGCAAAGGGAAGCTGCATGAACAGGGAATAAATAGGGTAGCAAACAAAGGAGGAACAGATAAATGACATTAGGGTGTTGCAGAGCCTGATTGCAGAGGCGAACTTAGGAAGTAAAGTTGCCTAAAATAAAACCAGAAATAAGTATAAAATAAAATTGGAAGTGACTTTGGAGATAATGCAGCATGGATTTGGAGTACCGGTAATAGTCGAAACCAAAACAAAAACTACAGCGTGACTCTTTAGATGCTTTAAAAAACCATCAGTGTTATAGTAGACTGCTAGCGTTGTTTTTCATCTGCATTTTTTATTTAGCCAGTGCTAGGTTGATGAAAAATAAATCGATGGTGAAATGGTTAAGAATAAAGGAAATCGTAACGCTGTTCATTTTTTTCTACTCTTCAGGACGGACTCCGGAGACTCTCTGGCAACGAATATGTTTTCTGCAAAAGTAAGTTTCAGAACGTCACTAAAACACCTGAAAAAATCAAACCCCTACCAGACCACAACATGGCAGCAGTGATGACACAGATTTTCTTACAGGTCTAAAATCCTACAGATTTTAGATTTATTGGTGAAAGAATCATAATCTATTCACGTTTTGTAATCCGTTACATACTTCAGCAAATATCTCTATGTTCTGCTCCAGGATTGAGGTTCTTGTATTGGGGTGCACAAAAGGAGAAATGTCACATTAAACAGTATTCAACTTTGTTTTTATAATATGTAATCATGTGATTCCAATTTATCAATTGAATTTAACAAATATTACTAATCGATTTATTAAAATTCAGTCCTGGTGTTCAATATTATAGAATATTAGAGCTCTCCTGCTCTCCTAGAAACAAAAAGCTGTTCTCTCCCACTGCAAATTAATGCCTTTTTTAACAGTGGCTTTATTTGATGAAATTTGTATTATAAGTAATGTAATGTAAGAAAAAATAATTAGATTACTCAGTTGCTGAAAAGAATAATGTTACTAACAAGATTATTCGCTGAGCTGTTACCTTCAACACTGATCTGAAAGGACAGGTCACACAACAAACTTATTAGCATATGACCAGGAGCACTTTCTATTTCAGACGGGAAGAAAAAAAAAACAAAAAAAAATCATTGACATTGTTCTGTTAAAAATACATCACTAAAGGGACTTCATCACTTTCAAACATGGTTTGAATGTAAAAAAGAAAAGGTGTCATCATAAAGATGTTTATTCATGCCTAAGCTGTTAGGGCAGATCAAATAGACCGGAGTTCTTCAACAGGGGGTCCTTTCAGTCATCAATGGACACATTCAGCGACACACATGAGCTCTTTCAAGCTGGGTACCGTTTCATTCACAACACCTGTCCCATCAACCAGGAATAGGAATCAGAAATACTTTAATAATCCTGGGGCCAAATTACTTTCGTTACATTACTCTATAGTCACTCTATAACATAAGTAATAGTGACTATAGGATCAGTTGGATATAAAATAATTTCAAACAATATATATTAATTGGGGGTCCCCACACTATCCCGCCGTCTGTTTAGGGGTCCTTGGTCTGGAAACCATTGAAGGCCCCTGAAATAGACGAAACAAGGCTGACCTTCAGAACTTTTCTTTGGCAAGATTTTGGACAGGATGTATTTTTGACCTAAGCTCCGTCTGAGTACTCGCATTACATCCGCTTAAAAAAGTGTGTACCTGTCTGACGTGTAGATAAGGGCCTAAGTATGCAGGCTGTGAGAATTAGAACAGGTAGCCTACTACCTGCACCTCTGCATCGTAAAGAAGACATTACAAATGACAACACCGGTCGATCTTTTCCCCTTTTTAATATTAAAACTTATTTAAAAACTTTAATAACAAATCGCTTTGTATTCACACATGTATTTGTTCTTATATTTGTACAAAACAAAGACAACATTTAGTGAATGGAAATTGGAAAAGATACTAAACAGAAATTAACATTAAAAAAGCATCTTTCAGATGCAGAAAGACCCGAGGGCAGGAATTGAACCCAGAACCTTCTTGCTGCAAGGCAGCAGTGCTACCTACTGCGCTACTGTCATTTTTCAAATTTTACAGTTTTAGATCAAATTTTTTAAATGTCATTTTTGATAAAACAATTAAAAAAAAAACATGCTAACATCCATGCAGGTTAATAGGAACATGTCTTCGCTCCTCAGTCCAGAGGAAACCTTGCTTCATTTGGTATGAGTATTGAGACAGGGCTATGTTTAAATAGCAGCGAAAGGATAATATTTCTGGCCAATAAGAAAAAAATCTTCCCAAAATGTCATTAATATCTAGTGTTCAGGGGAGGAGGCATTTGCTCATGGGCACATGCCCTAGAGGCAAGGGGACAGTCATTATTACACTGTCAAACAACCACCCAGAGTCTAGCTTCCCTCTTTTATAGTAAAATGTGAAAACATATGGAATACTTTTTACCACTATCCTATTTTCTGTCTCTTTTCTAGATATGAGCCAGAGTCAGCTGGCCATCCCAGTCACGCTGAGCGATGTTCCTCCATCAATTGCTGAGATGCTAAACGATGAGGAGCGCTGGGAGTTTAACATCCTGGACCTGGAGGCAGCAACGCATAAAAGGTACAACAATACTTTCCCATGAAGGAAACTAGTTTTTATTTAGACAAAACAACCTAAAGCTCATAGACTAAGCACATGCTGCTTACATATTCTGTTTATCACTGCACCATTTAAATATAAGACAAAAGAAACTGAAATCTAATGCAGTCAGTTTTCACCCTCTGAAATGGTGTTTGCTTTGTTGTTTGCTCCCCTACAGACCGCTCACTTATCTCGGGTTAAAGATTTTTACCAGCTTTGGAGTGTGTGAGTTCCTAAACTGCTCAGAGGCCACGCTGCGCTCCTGGCTGCAGCTCATGGAGGCCAATTATCACTCTTCCAACTCCTACCACAACTCCACACACGCTGCAGATGTCCTGCATGCTACCGCCTACTTCCTGCGGAAGGAGAGAGTCAAAGTAAGGACTTTTAGTGAATGAGCAGCTTGATTTTTAAAGAAAAGCTTCAAACCAAACCTGTGACTTCACCTCAAAGAAACCTCTGTTGCTTCAAATACCACCTTAAGGGCCTCTTTACTCCTTGCTTACTTCCTTAAGACACCAAAGGCCTACATGTTCATTCTTAAGACACTTCTTTCTTGCCAGGGTCTCTCACTAGTTCAGTATCATTTACCATCTTCGTCTAGTCTCACGCTGGCCTCTGTTAGCCTCATGAATTCATCCTATTAGGAAACAATAAACTCTAAGGAGAACTAAACTTCTTGGAGACCACAGAGACCAGCACCAGGTCTGGCCTTTTGTGTTGTTGTGGCGGGAACAGTTTCTGGGAACTGAAATGTATTCCCTGGGTAAATTGCAGCAGATGAGGATGGTCCTAGCAGATGATTTTAGTTTCCCTGTGGTCCCAACAAGGTTGAGAAAAGCAGAGCTGTTCTCTATTTTCTCTATTTTGGCTCTATTAACACAAGTAGCAGTAGGTGACGTGACACTACAAAATATCCATGGTGATAGATTCATAGCAAAGTGGGTTTGACCCAAACATTAAATAGAGCATTATCCAACACTGAAAGGAAAACGTTAGTTGTAGTATCTATTTACATCCCCTTAGTCAATGCTATGTTTCTGGTTGTTTTTCTCCTGCAAGAGGAAACATCCAGCCCACTCACTCTTTGGCCTCTGAGGGGTTGAGTTCCATTAATTCATTCATCAACTCAAACCAGATTCCTTCTGCCTGATAAAGTCAGAATCAGAGACTTTATTGATCCCATGAATGGTAATTTATTTCAGCGACTTGGCCAGAGCTACAGCAGTTCACGCAGTTCAGAAATACAAACAAGACAGTTAATTCAGGTTAAAAAAACTGAATGGATTTAGAAAATTGATTGGTTTTGATTAAAAGCATGTAATAATGCCGACTTGAGGGCATTAAACTCAAACGCCTTAATTCAATTCTATGATCTGAACAGCCTTCTTAGTGATGCTTTCCCCCCCAGAGTGAGGCCAGATCTCTTTGATAAACGGTTCTACATTGCACAATGCTGCCACCAACATGTTTCACCATTAGCTTGTTTGGTTATCATCGCTGTCTCACCGTCTTAAATATTTGCCCTGATTTATGTATAACATCAGTTGCACTCTAGTTTATCTAGGGATATCAGATGAAAAAGGAGTAACGGAGTAATGCATCTTATACTTGTTTCACAGTTATATGCTATATTATATTCTGTCATATAAGTTTCAATACACAAAATTGAACCTTGTGTCTGTAATATGATAAGAAGTGTGTCTGAATTTACAAGATGCCCCAGGGCCGCAGCTTATTATAGTAATTTATTTATGTATCAGATATTTTTTGGCTTAATCAGCTAATCTAAAAATAGAAACTTTGAGGAATCAACATTCCTTTTTTACGAACCCAGGTCAGCCACGTCGAAGACCAGGGCCTCCGCACATGGGTCATTTCTGGCCAACCAATGCGCAATCTACACACCCAGGAATCAACATTCCTGGATAAAAAAAATAAAATTCAGACTTAAAAAAAAGTTATAGTACATAGGTTGTAAAAAACATTCCGTGTTCACAACAAACATACAGACGTTTGCATTAAGACCTGATAAATGATAAACAATTTGGGTCTGAGAGCTTAAATCCTCGTTATTAACTCCTTCGGCCAATGGCGTATTGACACAACAATAGGCCTGTAAACAACATTATCTGGGTGGGCCCCATGAAGTACAACACGTGATAAAGGTTCAGGATACAGCAGCAGTTCCATAAATTGACCAAGAAGATAAATTTATGCAATTCTCAGTAGTATATGATCACACATCACACACAGAAAAATAGTGAATGCGCATCTTGAATGGAACCATTGGTGACAGGCAGAGCACCACCTCATGTTAAAGACATTCAAAGTGCTTATCGAATCCTTATCCATCGTCGCTAACACATTGTACGTAACGATTGTTTTAATCCACGCTCTGAGTTACCCATAATTCCAAGTCATAGTGTAAAAAATAAAATACTGAAATACATTGTCCCTTTAAGATCTTTATTGCGGTTTGAAACATTATATGAGATTATTTTTTACCAACTATCTAATGAACTTATACATAGTTATTAACATAGTAATTAAAAGTACCACTGTCTGCTTTGCTATTGGTGTCGTGTTTAAACGGCTCACCATCATGTTGAAATCTGGCATGTGTCGGGGTATAAATACTGTCCGGTCCAGTGAGTCGCTTCATTATCAGGTGGGTTTAAGAGGAATTTTTCGCAACATTACATCTGCAATGAGACGTCCTAGTCTACAATTGCATAGGTAGCCTACCAGGTGTCAGTGACGGGGCCCCTAAGCAACTGCTGTCTCTGCTTAGCAATATTTACTCCATTGCCTTCAGCCCCTATCTGCTATCAGGGTTAAATGTGTCAGCCTTTTGCAGCCCCCTCAGTCGGCTGTTAAAATTTTGATGGTTTTAGAATCTGAATATTCCAGTTAATGATTCAATTTGACAACCAAAGTAGTCAACTATTTCAGTTAACAAGTAATCATGAGCGATCTGATTGTTTCAATGCTTTAATACACAACACCATGAAAAGCAAAATGCAAAATAACAATGTTTTTAGCCCTAAAATCATATTTAACAATGTTTTTTTTTATGTGTTTTAAATATCAGTAGGCTATGCGAGGGTTAAAGAAAATTAAATACTTCCTGCAACAATCCAATGTACTCTGTTTCTTAAGTTTGAAGACGTTTAGCTTCCCAACCAGGAAGCTTTCAATTCAAAATGTCAGAAATGGTGTGAGTTGGAGGGTTTATAGAGTGGACCAAAAACAGAGCCTTGTTTTGGCTGAGAAAACATGCAAATTGAATTGGATGAACGTGTCTGCCCCTTTGAAATGGGGGGTCATTTGGGTTCGTTGTTAGCCTGCAATACGCAATACCTGTCTATGTCTCTGAAAGGGGGGTCGTTAGAGGGAATTGTAGGCCTGGCTAAACAGGCGAGGTGCTCTGTTCCCTTGTAAGGGGGTGGGGGTTGTGATGATAGCAGGAAGGAATCAACTCTATCGCTGTTTACGTCTGTTTAAGGTTGGTTTTTCCTTTCTTACCATAGAATGCTTCCTTTTTTTTTTTTTTTTATAAAAACAACAAAAAGACGTCTAAGATGCAACATTACTCTAGCTAATGTTCCCTTCACATAACCTATACTGATAAAGCTGGGAAAAAGGAACACCCAACCAGAAACGACATCTGTTCATAGATGGAGGAAGACTTTGCATGTTTATAAAGCTATGTATATATTTCTGCAGTCCATCACTGACATCTGTTTCATCTTTGCCATCTCTCCAGAACAGTCTTGACCAGCTGGACGAGGTGGCAGCACTGATAGCAGCCACAGTCCACGACGTGGACCACCCGGGCAGGACCAACTCCTTCCTGTGTAACGCAGGCAGCGAACTGGCCATCCTTTACAACGACACAGCCGTGCTGGAAAGCCACCATGCGGCCCTTGCCTTCCAGCTCACCATCCGTGACAGCAAAAGTAACATCTTTAAAAGCATTGACAGGTCAGTTGGTGCTGACATCCGAGGTTTTCTCTGCAGTAATTTCTAAGAAAGGCAATAGTTCCAAACCAGAAGAAACGACTGCAGTGATTGGTTGGTTATCCTGGATTTGGCACCAATGATAAAAAAAAATAATAACAATCTTGAGGGATTTTATTAGACTATAAGCCTTAATTCACAGTCAAACCCTGAACAGCTGCGTAAGGAAAAAAGCATCAGTATATTTAGAGAAGACTGGAATACAAATATCCTTGCTTGTCCTTCAGAGAGAAAATGTATTTGTATTAACAGCAAGAACTAACAAGCAATTCAAGCTTTCAAAAAGAAACAAAACTAAGGAAACAGACTGTACAGTCAAGGTAAATTTACACCATATGAGAAGATACAATTAAAAAAAAAAGCATAGAAATGATAATAATGTATTTTATTTCACTCAGAACTGTGAGGCTCAGATATTTTACAACAAAGACCAACAAACAATAGAATGTGCAGGTGAAGATTCTCTGTCATCCAGGTCATAGTCATTCCAAAAAAGTTATAAAACAATCCAATGGATTTCGTTTCCACGTTTAAAGATGTTTCGTTTCCCATCCAAGAAGCTTTTTAAATTCAAAATGTCAGAAATAGTGTTAAGTTTGAGGTTTCATAGAGTGGACCAAATACAAAGCCTTTGTTTTGGCTTAGAAAATATAGAAATTGAATTCCCTTTGGGAATGGGCAGTCTTTTGGGTTCTTTGTTAGTCTGCAATACCCAATACTGGTCTACGCCTCTGAAAGGGGTTTTTTAGGGGGAATTGTAGGCCTGGCTGTACAGTCGATGTGTTCTGTTCCCCTGAATAGGGAGTCCAGGGTAAATTATGCTGTATATGCAACTGACTGGGATAATGAAACTTTTGCATGTACTCTACAGTTAAGGTCCCGCCGTCCCCTCAATTATGTTATAAAGCACCACCTAATATGGCCCTTCTGAGGCTGAGTGTAGCTAGAAATATTATCTGGTAGCACATAACAAACAAACATGTCCTCGTCATGCTAATACAAATAAACACTTGAATCATCTTTTTTTATGGTCCTATTTAAGTGACATATATGCTAGCCTTCAGCTGTCAATAGAATAACATTGTGTATCTATGAATGAATGGTGAGAAGAAAAGGAGGACCGGGTCAAGGGTTCACATCTAAAGAGATCATTTCTAAACTTAATGGCCTAGATGCAGTATGAGTGATAGAAAAAAAAAACGCTCACCTTTGTGGTTTTAATTTAGCAAAATGTGGAAAAATTGAAAGCTAAATAATTTCTCAATTAGCTATATAATAGATGGAACTATCTCTCATTTTGTCCTTTTAATCTGCATTTAAGGAATCAGTTCCGAACGCTGCGACAGGCCATCATTGACATGGTTCTCGCCACAGAGATGACCAGGCACTTTGAGCACGTCAGCAAGTTCGTCAACAGCATCAACAAGCCAATGGCAGCCATTGATGAAACCAGCACAAGTGTAAGTCTTAGTAGATATCATTTTCTGTCACAGTGGGGAGGTTTCTTGAAGTTTAATTAACCAAACGTTCAATAAAAGCAAAAATCCAAAACATAAATCCACAAAAATACTCAAAACCAAGAATACTCACAACCAGAAGGGGATAACGTAATGACAACAAACCAGCAAAGACTGACTGAACAGGAGGAGATTATATGGGAAAGAGAATTATTATGTTTTAAATTAAGGTCTTAATAGGCATTACAATTTCTTAATTGTGATTATCCTGGCATTAAATTGCTTTATTTTAGTCAGATATATCAGATATAATATGTTCTGCGTGTGTGGAACTGCTTCTGGTTGATCGTAAAGTCGTATGTTCGGAAAAGAACCTTGAGACGGAAATTTCAACAAAAGTGGCTAGAAAACGAGGAATTCAGGACATTGCTGCAGCCTGTCAACAATCCTTTGACTCTATATATATGACCTATGACTCACTATTTATATATATATATATATATGAAAGTCATAGCTACTTGTTGGCTGCATTAAAATTATTTCTAAGAGCATTAAAAGAGCATTAAAAAGCATTAAATTAGAGTTACTCATTCCTATATAAACACTATAACAATGTCAACATCCTGCAGGAGTTCAAGTGTCCCATCAGGTGGTGAGGTACAAAACAATCCATAACTCTGTCTTATATTATATTTTTATGATATAATGCTTGCAGCTCTAGTGATGAACTCACTATTAGACACTGGTTTTATTTTGGTCTATTCTTTCTCAGTAGAGGAAATACATTAACATCCACTAACCTTGACTAATCAGCTAAAATAGACGATGAAATACATGGAAAATATGGTATGACTTCTGTGAAGCGGCTGATACATAACTGCTGCAGTGGAGCTCGTCCAGTGTATGCAATAAATAAATTAGCCGGCTCTACCAAGGCACAGACTAGTTGCTTGACTGCACCGTCCTGTTTATCACTTAACGCCAAAATAAACTTCACTGTTACAGTGAATTAACTGACCTGTCCAGCAGAAAACCTGCAACCTCCCCTTCTGTTTTTAAGCTCCGCCCTCTAATGAATTATAGACTATGGTTTTCTGCATGCATTTATGAACAGCTTATTCTAAGCTATAGGATCCAAGGTTTAAATAGTTTTCAAATTTTCTACTCTTTTTATTTACTTTTGACATCTTTTTTTCAATTCTATTTTGGTTTTATTTCGTTTTTAGTATTTGCAAGCTATTTTAGTTGTATTTAATTTTCTAAAATGCTTTGTTTCAGTGTCATTTTTATATATTTTTGGTATTTTATTTAATATGATCTACATACCCAAGGTAAGAAAAAAAAAGAACACAATGTAAAAAAATGAAAATAGCACCTGGAAACTAAACCTGATATAGATACATTATGATTAAGAGACAATCATTAAGCAACTAAGCACATTCTCCCTTAAAATGTTGTTAGTTTTAATTATTTTTGTCAAACCTTTTTTACAAGGTTGCTACTTGTTATTTTTATTTCAGTTAATAAAAAGGTTTTCATAATTTTAGTTTTCATTATTTCTTAAGTTTGAATTAATAATAACATATGATAGGAACACTTTCGATTTTATGGGTATTGTAATTATTCTTTAGCTGAAAGGTATGTATTTATGAAATTAGTACAAGTTTTTTGCAAATCAAAAGCCAAATTATTTACACTCTCTCCTTTTAAAATTGGTAATTATTATTAATATATTATCTTAATCCAATATTAAGATGTAATCCAAGTATATTGCTGCGTTTGCTGTAAATTAACAGTTTTAATAAAAGATTTTTCCTTTATCAAAAAATAATAAATTGCATAATTCCTCTTGAAGGGTGAAATATGTTATCTCTTCTCCAAGAGATTTCTTCAGTCTGAGAAGTTACAGGTAAACAGTACCTTCACATAGTGGATCAAAAATGTCTAACGCCGTCACTCAAAATCATCAGCTTAATTACCCCATTTTTATTTTATTATTCGCATTTTCAGGATTAATTTCTTAATTTTAAGAATTTTTTTCCTGTATACCACTCTCTTCTCCTCTCAACCCCATCAGGAATTTGTCCACATGATTGATGAAGCCTGCGTGTAACTATCCAGACTCATAGATTGAGATCAATCCAACAGGCTTTCCAAGAAATAACAATCTTCTTGTTCTGTACAAAATCAGCTTCATGGCTCTTCCTCGCATGCTTTTGTTCCAGCTGTTTCCCTGAAGACCACCTGATGTCTCCTCTCAACTCCAGCGATGCTGACTATTCTCATACTCTCACGTGCTGGACACTCTTTATTTGATTGCAAAACAATGCTGTTAATAAAAAAAAGTCTATTCCGGGATTTCTGCTATCCTACTTGTCAGCAAAGTGTTGCCAAAACAATTTTGATATTGAATGAAAAAGCAGAAAAAACTGCTGCATCTTTTGAGCCGATGACAAGAGCTATTTTGTTGCTCATCTGACTTGAACAATTAAACCACATTTTTCCAACGTTGGGTTCTTTATTTTGTGTTTAAAACACAAAACAAAACAAAAAAAAACTGCTAGAAGGGGGAATCTGCCCAAGATGCATTGCAGTTACTAAAACAAACTAATGGATCATTGTATTTATTTCTCAAATTGTCCATGTTCAGCTATGATGATTAGCTATGTTTGACTAATCTAAGTTATTATTTGTATCTTGATCATAATGATCAAATAAAAATAATGATAAAATTTAATGAAAATATCTTTGTTCTTTCATTAGAGCATGAACAGCGACTGCGAGGGTCAGAGCAACATTAGAAACTCTCCAGAGAACCGTCTGCTGATAAAGAGGATGCTCATAAAGTGTGCAGATGTGGCGAACCCCTGCAGGCCTATTGAGCTGTGCATCGAGTGGGCAGGCCGAATCTCGGAGGAATACTTCGCCCAGGTAACGAGGAAACTGGATTAACTTAGCAAAGCTTTTTAAAAGCATGAACAATAACTGTTTTTGTAAAGGGAGATTCGGCCATTTGTTTAGTGTCACCAATCACATAGTTTTGTGTTGAAACTGTTTATTTTCTTGCTTGCTTTGTCTTTTCCTGCAGACGGATGAGGAGAAGCGACAGGGGCTGCCCGTGGTGATGCCTGTGTTTGACAGGAACACCTGCAGCGTGCCTAAGTCTCAGATCTCGTTCATAGACTACTTCATCACAGATATGTTTGACGCCTGGGATGGTAAGATTTACATTTTTATTCAATTATTTTTTCAGTTTTTTGTATTTACAGGGGTTTAATTTCCTTTTTAATAGGAATGTGGTTTCTTTGAAATATTTCCAAATGAATGGTTAAGCCCTGCTTACTGGCCAGTCTCGTAGACTGAGATCAAGCCAAATGCCTTTCCAAGAAATAAACATCTTCTTGTTCTGGACAAAGTCAGCTTCATGGCTCCTTTTAACATGGTTTTGTTCCAGCTGTTTCCCTGAAGACCATCTGATCGCTTCTCTCAGTTCCAGCTACACTGACTTGTTTCACATTGTCATGTGCTTAAAGTGCTTTGCTTCGTGTTTCATTCTTGAAAGTCGTATAAAAATCTTATTATAACCATGTCATTTCCAGAAAGTGGTTTCTTTGTTTGGCAAAATTCAATCTATAATAAAAACTGGTTCTGCTCTGGTTTAAGACGACAAGGTAGAACAGGGTTTAAAAACCTTTTCAAACTGATTATAATTTTCTGTCATACCTTTCCTGCTGTTTAAAATCCCTTTCAGTAACAAGATAGAGAAGAGAAACACTTCCCTTCCCCCACCAGCTGCCTTTAACTTTAAGGGCAGATTATATTTCTGCAACTGCACACATCTGGTCGCGAACCAGTTTTGCTGCTATGCTTCTGCACTGGCAGTTTCCCGCCAAAGCGGAAGGGGGAGCCTATTCAAGAACTCCGGGATGGTCACGAGAACTTTGGCGGCGCCGGCGGGAGTGTTTATCTTCCAAAACAACAATGGCGCGTCTGCAAGATATCACGGTCGCGGAGACGGATCTAGAGTTGCTAGACATCAAAGAGAAACAGGTTCTGCTATTAGAGTTGGTAAAAAGTAAGATTAACCTTTTGTCGTAGTTGTTCCTCGGTTTGCGCCCCGGTAACAAATTGAGAAGGACGACCAAACAGACGGCTGGAAAGGCATACCAAGGACCAATCACAGCTGCTTTTTGTCTGCACACTTCCGCTTGAGGTCTGCACTGCTTTGCGACCGTCTGAGGCTTAAGGCTGATTTATACTTCGAAATCAGGTCCCCTGCGTAGGTGTCGCAGTGAACAAAAAGACATCCCCGCCCCCTCCGCACTGCACCTCTCCCTAATTGTGACTGACCGCAGACAGTGCCGCAGACAGGAGGCCGGCTTGTTTTGTTTTTATGAACGAAATTGCAGAAAACAACTTGTGAAGTTCGACGAGCTAGAAGGTCGAGGTGCACGAGAACACCGGGACCCTTTTTCCACCTGGATCCCCGCACTTTTTCGCTGTTATGTCCCTCAGTTGGCGAACTAAACTCGCCCCCACTTCCTCATCACCTCGGCCGTATCTAGACCCACAGCGTATAGCACAGACCACACTTCGATATTGAGCATAAATCAAAAATGTCTGCGTCAAGCCCTTTAGTCAGGATTTTTTTGAGGTGCGCACAACGGTTGCAGAACCTCTGCACGGGGGCTGTGACACAGAGACAGATTTGACGGTTGCAGAGGCTATGCGTCAGAAGCATAAATTGGCCTTTAGTCAACTATAAATGTTAGCCCAATGAGAGGAGTTTGCCCTAAAAGCTTCCAATAGGAAAAGATTTAACATTTGGGTATGGTTAAAATGAAAACAAAACATATTTATGGCTTCTATAACATAAATACCTAGGTAAAAAGCATTCTAATGAAAACAGGCAACGTGTTACAGGAGTTAGCTTGTCAGTCAGTAAAACAAACAACCTACAGAAGACTTTCTATTGAGAATGCTAACTTAGCTTATTACAAGCTAACATTAGCTTGTCTTGGTTGTACAAAAAAGGATTAAACTTACTAAGAAAAAGCACTAGATGTAGAGAAAACAAACCATTTGATGTCAATTTGATGTGATCCTACACTCAGTCTCCACAGTGATAATTAAGCTAGCTGCTGTATATTTTATTCATATTTACCCATTTGCTTTGCTTCAAATATTCATTACTTTACAAAGTGAATTATCTTAGTCTAGATAAGAAAAGATAAATTCAAGTGACGAAATAACTGCACAGAAATCCTGGTATTTCTTAAATATCTCGCTCAGGTCCAGCTCCGCTGCTACCAGACTATTTTTTTTATTAGTATTGGATGGTAAAGAAAACTGATGTTATTGCACATATTTTGGAAGATGATTAAAGAAACAGAATCTGTTCTCTTTCATATAAACCTGTTTAATCAAAGCAATAACGAAATGCATCAAATTGGTCGGTTATTTATTATTTAAACATGTTGGAAGTTGAGATTTATTTCTCCATTTATTTGGAGGGAGATTCTCAGCACTGACAGAAAAATCTTTGCTATCAGTGATAAAACATTCATCCCAAAGTTAAGATCAAATGTTTAGAGTATGGTTGTAGTGTTACGTGCAGCAGATTAGCAAAAAAAAATTTTTTTAAGATTTTAATTTGGTAATTTTTCACTTTTTATGTCTGTTAAAAAAGAACAAAGCTGTAATATGTTCAAAAATTTGAAAGTGATAAAATCTGATCTCAATATTTGAACACTATTCAAAATGAGGGTGCCTCAAAAGTGAAATCATGCATCAGGACGTCACAGGATTTTATTATTCACACGTCACAATCAGGGTTCATGCTGTTTGGGAACAATTAGACTCAAAACACATACAGGTTTAATGTTTTCAGAGAGGGAAAAACAGGCAGAAGATCAACATCTACATTTTTTATATGCAAAAGAGTTAGTTAAGCATAAGCAGTTGAACCAAAGAGTTGTGAAAAAACCTTATTAACCATAAACGAGAATTTTTACAAAATTAGGACAAAGATTAGGACATAAACACAATAAAAATGATGTTATGAACAAAAAATGTTAAAAAGAACTAATATTATTATCAAGCTAAATTAAAATCAGTAGAAAGGAGAGTATTTAATAGCAATAACTCATTTATTTATTTTCATATCTGAGTTAGTCAGATAATAGCCCTGATCGTTGTCTAAAATTGTTTTTGGCCCTTTCTTTCGGGTAAACACAAAATTATTAATAAGTAATTGTGTTTGATGTTTCTTCTGACAGGAAATAATATTCAAATTTCATAGTGGTCCATTAAGTGCTCCAACAAGAATCTTTGGGCCATAGATTAGGGTGGAATCCAGAATAATCATCAAAATACCAGTGGAAACAGGCAAAAGCTGGTAAATACATGATTATAATAAGCAGCATTTTATCATTGGGATCCCAAGAAATACTTTCCAGTAATTATTAAGAAGGGTATTAATATTTGTTAGTAAATGTAAAAAATATAAAAAGTATAAATATAAATAAATGTAAAATGAGAATAATTTTAAACAGTTTTATAATGCCAAAACTGATAAATGGATCAGTTAATTAATCAGAAGATGTTTAGTCATGGTTGATTGAAAATTCTGTTTAATCCAAATCTGTTTAAATTTATGTGCCCGTTGAGTTTGGATGGACCAGTTACAAATAAAGTCCCTGTTGAAATCTGGGGAAATAGATTGTGTCACTTTTTGGTTACACAAATTGTGCTTTAACAGGAAAATAACTTTTCTAATCCAGATCTGCTAATTTGTGCGCGTGTTTTATCTTAAATCCAAGCACATTATTTTAACCAAGCCTTTAACTAAAAAGAGCTAGATTAGCAAAATATGGAAAAGATCCTTGGATTATCTCCTCATTCCCACTAATTTTCCCTCTTCATATAAGCCCCAAGAGGAAAGTGGCTTAATGTCAGCACAGCTCTGATGTCACGGAAAGACTTCCAATGCTACTGGGAGAAACTCAGAGAGTGTCAAAGAAAGGGGAGTTGGGAAAGTTCTAGCTGGGATATCAGGGAGTATGGGAGGTTATGATCGCTCAATCTGGAGCGGGACCAACACTAGTTCTAAAATCCATTCATACATAAACACGAGACACTTTTCAATTCACTGAGGTCGCTGTCAGTTCATGTCGGGGGTCACAGATACAACATGGGCTATTAGCGAGCCGGAAACGAGGATGTAAACAAGTGAGTGCGAGAACACTGAGAACGCACACATTTGTGCAGCCAGAGGTTTGTGTGTGAGATGGAAAGGCAGGAACACCTCTCAACCTCATCTGAACTTTTATGTGGGAGCAACATGGCAGAGTTAATGAGCGTATTCCTTCTAGGACAACCAAAGCAGAAATGGACGCTGTACCTCTGCGGAGTACGATATTAACTAAAATGCAGCAAAGCTAAAAGGAACAGGGTATTTTATATTTTTTCCTTTTTTTTTGCATAGGATAAAATACATTAATATTAGATATAAATTGTGTATTAAATGAGAGAAAAATCCCCCAAAAAGCCCTGGGTCACTTGTGTGTTATCCACATCTCCCCTGGTTCCACCGGAAGCCTGGAAATACTGATTTCCTCCCTCAAGACCAGAGTCGGAGTCATTAGTCAGGCTGATGTTTTCCCAGGTCAGCAGTAAACAGATTTTATTATCTGTTTTTATGTGTTTTAGCTCATAGTTTAAGCAACATTAAAATTGCAAAAATGCTTTTAATTCCTGAGCTTAATATGAAAAACACACATTTCCACAGTTTCTAAAACAAACTTTTAACTTATGCTGTTAAAGATTCTCAGTCATCCAGGTCATATTCATTCCAAAAAAGTAAAAAAAAAAAAAAACTAGTGGACTTTGTTTTCCAAATTTGAAGAGTTTCGCTCCTCATCCAGGTGGACTCAGGTTCCAGCTCTCAAAAACCTACAACGCAGCAATAGAGCGGATTCTTTTCCGCTATCATTTCAACCCCCATTGCTATGCAGGGGGCCAAAACATCTCGTCTGGTCAGCCAGGCCAACAATGAATCCTAAGGACTCCCCTTTTCAGAGGCATAGGCCAGTATCGGCTATTGCAGGCCAAGAACGACCTCAGCCACTCCCACTTACTAAGGGGTGGACTTTTTTTTCGGTTCAATTAGCATTTTTTTCTAAGCCATAACAAGACTTTTTTGGGCTAATCTATAAAAGCTTGGAACGCAACACTAGTCCAGACATTTTGAATTAAGAAAGCTTCCTAGATGGGAAGCGAAACGTCTTCAATCTCGGAAAAGAAAGTCCAGTGGTTTGGTTTTTTAACTTTTTTGGAACACTTTCTAATTCTAATTACTACTGGTGGCGTAGAGATTAAAGAGCCGTCCTAGAGAGGTTGCATTATAACCACTTCCAACAAGACCCCTGGTGTGTTCAGAACAAACGTGTTCTGGCCCTCAGAGAATCTAATTTACATGCAGTCTGCAGTGGACGGCATTAGTCAGTCAAGAGGTCCTGCAATGCATCTGAGTGTCGGGGTCTCAGAGCATCGGAGTGTCTTAGCATCCTAGCTTCAGGGCTGCACTTTTGCAGCTTGATAGAGAGCACCAAGCAATCAGAAAAGCTAATCCAGGAGTTTTCTGGGAGACACACACTACATGCAAGCTGTGATCACTTCTGCAAAGCTGTCAGCTTAATATGAAAACTGAATAAATACAGAGGGGTTAATCTCCACAAATGTTTGTTCTCTTTTTTTTATGTAAAATAGAGCGAGAGAGTGCATCATTACTCCAGATTGGTCCCTGTGCATTGTTTACACTGCAAAAATTGTAAATCTAATTAAGTCATGTTTTCTTAAAATAAGTGCATTTTTTCTTGAATTGAGGGGGTAAGTGAGACATTTTGCCAATGAAACGAGACAATTTACACTTAAAATAACAAAAAAGAACTGCATTGTCTCATTTCAAATGCATATTATCTAATTAACTTATTCTAAGAGTAAAAATACTCATTCCATTGGCAAACGATTTTATTTTCCTGCTTTAAATTAAGAGTAAATTCACTTAATTTAAGACATTTTCACTTATTTCTAGATCATTTTGCAGTGTAATATGGCAACACACTGGGTGGGTTAAACCCAGAGGACAAATGTCCCTGCTGCAGGACTAAAAAGTGAAATTTCCGTTCCTCAATTCTGCCGATGCAATGTTAACCTGTTTCTTTCCAACTTTCCAAGAGGAGATAGTTTTATTAATTTAACCCAAGAGCACATGTAAACTCA
Source organism: Cyprinodon variegatus (assembly GCF_000732505.1). Classification (NCBI taxonomy): domain Eukaryota; kingdom Metazoa; phylum Chordata; class Actinopteri; order Cyprinodontiformes; family Cyprinodontidae; genus Cyprinodon; species Cyprinodon variegatus. The sequence goes on along the minus strand of NW_015150899.1, from coordinate 597,860 downwards.
TCTAGGAGGTCATGAAGAGGCTAAGAACATCTAAAGCACTGCCAGCTTCACTCGCTTCAGATCAGAACAGCAGCTATCTGAAAACAAAAATCAAGGTTTTGGATTGGTCTATCTAAAGTGCAGACTTCTACCTGACTAAGATGCTATAACATGACCCTAAACAGCTCATTTATCTCTGGAAACTGCATATTAACACTAAAAGCAAGCCATACTGGAAAGAGAAGTTGGTCAAAAAAGAGATGTAAAAGTCCCATAGCCAGCCATTACAAACGCTGATAGCTGCTCAGCATGGCATCACAATTTTTAGGCTTTTTTTGTTTTTATTTGTTTTTCTTACACAGTGCCATGTTAATTAATTCTTCTTTTAAAAATGTTATTTGAATTATGTAAAAATTGTAAATTTTTTATTTGCCAGAGTTGTGATTTTCACATTTTAAATGTGTTCAATGGACTGAAACATTTGGTTATGGGAAAAAAAAACGTAGAACTTACAATGATTTATTTCAGTTTTATTGTTAGGTTGTACGTTTAACCCTAAATATGGATGTTTTCCCCCACAGTAGACGTATTCTAAAGCTGTAAAAGCTTTTTCTTACCTTATATATATATTAAAAGTATCCTGTCAGGTGTACTAAACAATGTTATATTTCTTTTTTGATTTTAGAATCAATCGCCTGTTTAATAAATAAAAAAAACTTTCACTCCTCTATGATTTTCCACAAGTAGACAAACTGTTATTATTCAAATTCCTCATAAAATAGGTAATGCATCTTTCAGCTGGGGCTACTTAGAGCTTTCAGCATGCAGAGCTGTCTACACTGATCTTCATCAGTGTAGATAGAGCATCAACATTGTGTGGCATGAGAATAACTTAGTATGCTAATTTATTTGTAATAAATTCTATCAACATTGTCTGAAAATAGTATCCTGACTCACAAGCTGCATATCTTCCTTTAGGTGATTGACGAAAGCTTCACTTCCTGTTTTGTGTGTTGCAGCTTTTGCCAGCCTTCCTAACCTGATGGAGCACTTATCTGAGAACTACAAGTACTGGAAGAACCTGGACGAGATGAAGTGCAAAAGCCTGCGTCCTCCGCCGCCCTCTTGACCTCCTCTTCTGACGCCCTCTGGCACCTTGAGCAGGGTTGGACTCCAGATGCAGCTCTGCACTAAAACAATTAGTTCAGCTGTGATATACCAAAGCTCTATGCCAGAGCAGCGTACGGCAACAAAAAGGGCCAAATAACGCCTCTGATGCACAAGATAATCGACAGCCGAGCACTGCAGCTCTGTTGTTGTCTCAGCTGGTTTTCATCTGGCAGCCTGGATGAGTGTCTGCTGCCACTTTATGGCAACTCTTTGGAACTGCATGGACCTCATGGTTCACCTGACAATCTGCACCATACAGCGCAACATGCCAGAAACCTGCACTTTAGCAAATCAAGACATTTGGATTTCAAGCTCCATTTTGCTGTTTGCTTTTATAAACTTTTTTTTTTTAAACTGTGTCATTTTATATCTGGTTGTTGTCACAAATGAAACATCAACGATGACAGCGAGAGGCGCTATCGATTGTGCTTCTTAGTAGACCAAACTTCCTATCTTAACTTTTGAAGGTGCTCAGCTGGAATTATTCATCCTAAAGCTGTAAAACAGAGAAAACATTTGTGTGTGGGACCAAACTGTAAGCAACCTCTGCCCCTCGTAGCCCTGAGCAGGAAAAGCATGTTGGAAATGTTTCAAGAGCAGATCTCTTGGGACCGCAGAGCTCAGGGTGTAGTTCCAGCCTTCAGCAGAAGGTCAGCCCAACAGATAAACTTGACAACGAAGGGCTGGACTGTATGTTCTGGGGATTTTAAGGTCGTGTAGCTAAAAAGGAGTCTTAAACATGTCACCGCATAATCTGCAGCTATAGCCTCTTTAAGCCCACCCATCAGTAGCGCACCATGGTGAGGAAGATGGAGATCCTTGTTAAGCCTGAACAAGCAGAATGCACTCTCATTTTTAGCTTTGCGACACTAACTGTAGAAACACTATGTAAGCATCTGCACAGTACATGTCCATGGTTTCATTTGGAGCTATGCTGACATCAGATTTTTATTTTTTTGTCATACAGTGGCCCAAAGTATATAGCACTGCTATTTTAGTAGCTCTGATAAAAGTTTAAAAATAAAAAGCTTTAAAATAAATGTTTTGCGTTTTTAAGCAGCAAACTCACAAAGCAAAAATCTCCAGCTGAGCCATTGAGGGGGGGGGATCCCTTATTAAGAAATGAAATGATGTAAACAAACCACTAGTGCCAGAGCAATTGACTCTCTTGCTGACAATACTTTAAACATCCCCCTATTTCCAACAGAACAGAACCCTTTGAATCGTATCACAAGGCTGAGGTAGATTAAAAAAAAATCTGATATGGCCACAAATGATCCTCAGTGGGCTCACATGAAAAATTTGACATCAAGCAAAAATAAAATATTAAACCTCTTTGCAAGACTATAACAGCTGGATTTCTACTTCAAACATGAAATCCATTGCAAAGGTCAATCATTTATTGTTTTTAACTAGGTGAACCTATTTATTCCCTTTAAATCTAAATCCTGCCCTATATAGAGTACAATAAACAAAGTTTAAAATCTGTTGCTAAAATAAATGCTATTCACATGTGTCATTAAAAAAATAATTTGTTCTATTTTGTCCAAAAGATTTAAATTGTGAAAACAGTTAGAGGGCAGACACAGGAAACAGATCACTGAGGCTTATGATATAAATAGTAAATGATAACATGCCTCCTGTATAATAGAAGTTTTTTCTTTTTAATGTTCTGGTTTCTAAAAGATTTTATGACGTTTTGCACTTTCATAAATCTCCCAGGGCCTTTGGAGGTTAAAGAAAAACCCACAGTTTTTACAGACCCTCTACTGTACTTAACGGTGAGCTTAATGTGTCTCTTTTTCTTTTATTAAATCCCAAACAGTTTCATTTATAATTACTGTAAATACTTGGGGGTGACGAAAAACTTTGAATTTATTGATTTTGTAAAGACAATTTTGGATTTCTCTCAAATTTAGCACGTGAGTTCTTGCTGCTGCTGTAAAGGGTGCATTTATTTCACACATTTGCTCAAAGGGTATAAACATGAGGCTCACTCTGTCCCATAGTTTTTGTTTGCAAATCCCAGATGCAGTAATTATGACCCATTAATAATACAGGCCTAAAAGATATTAGACGACCCTTGTTATCCCCAGTTTCCTGCTTTTGTGGTATTTTACCTGAAGAAATACATTAAACACAATGGAAACGAGTTGTTTCCATAAGTCTAACATAAAAAGACACAAAAAAAGTATTTGGGTATGTATGCCCCCTAGTGGACATAAGGAAGACTGGAGACTTGCACATAAAACCTTAAATTGTGTCTATGATTGGGATGGAAAAATTATTCATTTTTGCTTGTTTCTTTTTAAAAGGCATATGTTTTCTGACCTCTCTCTTGTAAAAGAAAAAAAAAGAGGCAGTGGAAGCCACTAAAGCCACTTGGAGATCTTATGGTGGTGATTATATTTGTGTTCTCAAGTAATCAAGTCATTTTATATCCTTTAGGAGCTGTTATCGGCTCCTGTAGGTTACACACTGCAGTATTAACCAAAGGCACAGAGATTCTCCTCATAGGTGCCTTATATCTCGCATATCTTCACAAACACTGCAGTATTTTTATTTTATTTTTTTGTACCAGCTCCTGCTTTCTGTACAAAGAAAATCACAAGAAAAGCCATAAATGTAGAAAGCGTGTTTTAGGAAACGCATACTTTTGCAATGTTGCTTCATAGTTATCCTGACAGTTTGTCCCACCCTGTAATGAACTGAGGCAACATCTTTTTTGGGCTTTTGTTTTTGGTTGTGAATCACTTTCAGAAAAGAGAAACCCTCTCTGATCCACGTTCACTGTATTTGCTATCACATTATGGATGATCGCGGTTTGAAGAGAACGCCTTAATCCTGTCATTTCTGGAGGGTAATTCGCTTCTGTTATACTGTAAAGCTACCTTATGCCACCTGCTGTTCCTGTAAATACTCAGCCAAAACACCAGCTGTCCTTTGCCTTGCTTTGCTTTTAGCATGTTTCACTGCTTGTTTCTCTTTTGTTCATCATGTCAAAATATACAGTGTCTCATTACTCTGGTCCAGCTTTGTTTATTTCATGGCTGCAATCATCATCCAATCATCATTTCTGCTAGTATCTAAGTAGATTTTTTAGAGAAAGCGATATTTTAACTATTTAATATTCTCACCTAAGACAACCATGCCTTTTCCATTATGGATCAGCAATTTGAATGTGATTTAGTGTCTTTCAGCCTCGCTTTGTGTCTAATGAGGCACAATGAGCTTTGCATTCATCCACAGCATTACTGACCATAAAGAAGCCATTCCTGAGTTTTGCACTGCATATAAAGGAAACCATCATCAAAGAAGAATATATATATATGTAGATTTAAGAAAAATCTATTTTTTAGAAAAGTATTATTATTATTATTGCCCATTACAACTGTACTGTGTGTTTATAAAGATTTTACTGCCTCCTCATGCAGAATAGTTGTGAAAGCTTTACGCTGCAGCTTCCAAAAGTCGGCCATGTTTGTTTATGTTGAAAAGTTTGTGTATTATTTCCTTTTCCCATGTTATGTCTTGTTTTTCGATGTTTTCTGTAAAACAGAAAAACATTGTGTGAAATAATTAAAGTATTATTTAACTAGGTTGTCGCTATGTTACTGGCATCAACATTTGACTCAAAGGGAGTATAACAGTCTAACATAGTAACGTCAAACACGTGCCGCTTTGTTTTTAAAAAGTATAAATATAAAAAATATAACCGCAGATGTCTGGGGGACAGTGATTCGCCTACATGTTATGAATGCTGGTTTATCATAAATGATCAATTATGAACAGTTCAGTTTGTGCCTTCAAGTCGTTGCTCATAGGAAGACGTTACTTGGATATAGACTAACAGAATATCTTCAGAACAGCTCCAAATGACACAAAACTCATATGGGTGAGTAGAACATGATGTAATAATGTAAAATCAAGGGCCAATGTAAAAAAAACAGTGTTCCCCTTTAATAAAGAGTCCCAGAAATTCTGATGCACTACATTAAAAATACAACATGTGATTGAAATGTAAATGTTTTACAGCCAAGGAAAATAACAAACATAGTTTTTTAGTACAAAGGGTTCATGCAATTTATTATAAACTAATACTACCAAGAACAGTTTGTAGTCGCCCTCTTGAGGTGGAATTGATAAACACAGCTGTTTGTTACTACTACAGTAAGACTGCCCAACCTCTCTACATACATATTTGCGGCGTACATTTAAATAGTTCACAAGAATAGGAAATGAAAAAATATATATTTCTCACCATAAAGGCTTCAAATACCCAATTTTAAATGAAACAATTCTACCAGGAACAGTTCGTAGTCTCCCTCTTGTGGTCACATAAGGAACTACAACTGTTTGTGATTAGTAAGAATGAGGTTATCATTAAAGTATCTTATGAATTTGTCTTTTAAATTTTTTTTTAAGAAAATACACCTACAGCAAATATATCTACCAAAAATATGAAAATAATCCTTTAGTATAATAAATGTAATTTATGGCTATTTTCTTTCAGTCTTTTCCATTATAAAGGCTTCAACTAACTGATTTTAAAGAAAACAAAAATATCAAGAACGGTTCAGAGTCTCCCTCTGGTGGTCGAAGTGAGAAACTACGACTATTTGTGATTAATAAGAATGAGTCATAATTTATTGTCATGATTTTTGTTTCAAATGTATTCATAGTAAATATAGCAAATATATCTGTATTAAATCTAAATCTAATAGAATAATATAATACATCTAATATATGGACCTTTTTTCAGTATTTGCATTTTTAAAACAAACGTAGTTAAAATGTGAATCCTATGGTTGTGACACTAAAGACCAATATAAAAAAGAATTGCCAACTTTTAAAAGTGATTTGATGAGCCACGTTTTAGTTAGTTAGTTAGTCTTAGGAGGTAGAATCTCAACTCCAATTGTATGAATAATAACATAACATACAAGAAAGTAATTGCTCATGATAAACTACATTTAGTAAGAGGACAGTAAAATGTTCAAATTTTTTTATATAGAAAAATATAAAAAAAAAAACTCAGTTCTATGCGTGTTTAAATATATCTCAAGTATATAAACATATAAAGCCTTTGTAATACAAAGGCTTCAATTTATTCATTTCATAGGAACAAATTCTACCAAAAACAGTTTCTTTACGCCCTCTTGTGGTGAAAATATGCAACTACAATTTGTTATGAAGAATACCAAAATATTAGTTAATAAAGTCCCAAAAAATGTTGATGGACCACATTAAAAAGTCAACATGTGATAGAAATGTAAAGTGGCGACAGAAAAATACCAAACATACTTTTGTAGTACAAAGGTTTCAAGTATTTATAATAAAGCAATACTACTAACAGCTTATAGTCGCCCTCTTGTGGTGGAAGTGAGAAACACAGCTGTTTGTGACTACTACCATAAGGCCTATCCACCATTCTACATATTTGCGGTGTACATTTAAATATTTTATAGCAATAGGAAATAAATAATGAAATAAAGTGAAAAGATATTTCACTTTAATATACGTTTTACATGAAACAATTCTACCAAGAACAGTTCAGTCTCCCTCTTGTGTTCAAAAAAGGGAACTACAATTGTTTGTGATGAGTAAGAATGAGGAATCATTTGTCATCATTGAAGTATCTAAAGAATTAGTTTCTTGATTTTTTTCCCCCAATAGTAAATATATCCACAATGAAGTAATATAATAAATTTAATTTATGGAAATTTCTTTCTAATATTTTTCACAATAAAGGTTTCAATAAACACATTTTGAATAAAACAATTTTCTACGATGAAAAGTTTGTAGTCTCCCTCTTGTGAGGAAGATGAGGAATGAGGAACTACGACTGTTTGTGTTTAGAATGAGGAATGATTTACTGTCCTCATTAAACAAAAATCCTAAAATCATTTCAACTCCAATTGAGGGAATGGTAATATATACAAGAAAATAAATATACATAATGAATTAAATTTAATTAGAGAAATATAAGAAACACAATAACACAATTCCAGTGTAGTCCTGTTTCTCTGACTGTGATTGGCTGGATGTGCTCTCTTCATCCTCTGACATGGGAGTTGGGTCGGAGCTCGTCTGCCTGGCTGTGTGTTTCCTGGGTGGAGCCGCCTTTTACAGCTGCTTTTTATATCTCTGCTTCTGTCTCCTTGAACCCCAGTCGGCCTCGGCAGATGGCCGCTCACACTGAGCCTGGTTCTGCTGGAGGTTTCTTCCTGTTAAAAGGGAGTTTTTCCACTCCACTTTCGCTGCAAGCATGCTTACTGTGCAATCAACTGGTTTTCCTTAGATGGAAAAGTTTGAATCAATTTGACTGTAGGATCTGGTGAACTGTAAAGTGCCTTTAGATGACATATTGTGAATTGGCACTACATGAATAAACTGAATTGAATTGATAAAAAGGTTTTCACATTTGCTGCTGTAGGGAAATTTAAAAATCTGTTATATGCACTTTATTCATCACCATACCTGCTCCCGGCGGTGTACATACCTGGACCAGTTTGCAGAGGACGAGCATCTCGTTCCCTTTCAGAGTTACTGGCTAGCTTTCCCTTTGTTCTTTTGATGTTCGTGTCACGTCGTTCTCTAAAATAAACATGCCTAATATAACAAAAAACAAACTTTTCAACTGATGTTCTCATTCTAAGAAATTATGAAGGTGTTCCTACTTGTCAGAGGGTTGAATTTATTATTTTTTGAACTACTTTAGTACAAACCACAGGGTTAAAAATCGCCCCTGGTCTGGACTTTGAACATCTTTGGTTTGGAAAAGAGGCTCTGGAGCAGGTCCAGGTAAACAGGACAGAGATTTTTATCAGATTTTATCAGAAGTTTTATTCCTATAAATCTGAATGGAAAGGCCAGTATCCAGTCATGCTGAAAAAAAAATATTTATTTCACAAATAAACAGATGGGCAATATCACAATTACAGTACATCACAGTTGATATGGCAGCTTTTTGGGGCAAATGGTTGCATTTATTAAATTAGAACAATTTAGGAGGATTGTGGCGTCTGTCTGTGATTCCTCCCAAAACACTTTAACGACAAATGAACTGGGTGGAGAGATTTCTAGCTGCAGCCCGTACGGCCTGCACCAGTGTAAGCCTTAAAAAATAAAAAAAAACGTATCATGAATTTAATTGGTAGGAGTTTTGTCACATAATACTGGGCTTAAGTAGAAAAGAAAATGTGAAATTTCAGGAAATCACAGTAAGGACATTTTTTAGGACCAGTTTCAAAGATATCAAACACTGATAGAAAAGGTGAAACTAAACCTGTTTGTTCATTTTACCAAACATAGAAAATAATTAGTTGAGTCTTCTGATATCTCAGTAACAATACTCTTTACGCCCTCCTGAGTACAGGCAGCGGGTGAAACATCAAAGGCCTCCGTTCTCCTCCAGTTTCTGGAAGAGCGCCTGGCTGCGCAGACGGGACTGTCTCTCCCCGTCCTTCCACAGAATCAGCAGGTGGTCCGTAGAGCACGTCACCAAGCCTTTCTCCTTAAAGCTCAGGAACATCTGAAAGTAAAAGTCCAGACATATAAAGATACAGAACATCTATTTTATCTGAACGTCTTTTCATTCATACCTGGATCGCTCCAGAGTGTCCGATCAGATCTCCGATCAGCTCCAGTGTCTTCAGGTTGGGAATTTCCAGGACCTTCTTCGCCTGAGGCCCGGGTTGTTTGCTTGACCGTCCAAAAGACCACATCCCAAAGAACCCTGTGAAAACACAGCTTTTAAGAACATTTTGCTTATTTATTACAGCTTTATTAGGAATTATCATCTGCATTTGTACCGATTCCCTAAATTCCCTTGATGCTCCTACATCAGATCCAGTTAACAGGTTCATGTTGACAACAGCTTAAGAGGACAACCTGACAAACTCCTCACCTATTGTTAGAAATATTTTATTTATACTCCGCTTGTGTTTCATGGGTTGTGTACTAATGAACTATTATGATGTATAATGTGTGATCCATCATTTATAAACTCTCGCTAAAGATCGTTCCAGATTAAGGTCATGCAACGGACGGGTTGTGAAAGAGGCCTGAACATCCTCTATCACATGTTTCTTCTAAACATGTGTTCTTGGAACAAGTTCTTGTAAAAAAAACCACATGCTTTGTTTTAACATATGTGCTGAGGTTTAAAGTAAGATCATTTTGTTTCCCTTTCCTTTAGTTAAACCTCAGCTTGTGTAATTAGGGACATCCCCCGACTTTAATAAATAGTGAGGAGAAAGCTGAAGACCCGGCAGAGTGGGTTGGAGATTTGTAAACTCTCTTCCTACTCTCCTCGCTAGTAAAACTAAATTAATTGTCTCTGTGCTTTCTTTTTATCCCTGTATGTATGTATGATGTTTAGGTGCTTAGACCTGACACCTATGGAGCACGAAAGCTTTAAAAATACATTTTAAAAATAAAATAAATCAATAAAATACAGAACACATAAATGTTGAAATTATGATGGAGTATTAGGGCCAGACTAAAGAGAACTTTGTTTTTGACTGGTTGTAATATTATGAGAATAAAGCAGTAGAATTACAAAGATAAAGTCATTATAATGTGAGAATAAAAAGATAACATTGTTAAGTTGTAATATTACAAGATTAAATGCGTAATTTGGTGAGAAAAAAATAATTATTTAATGGGAACTCTGGTGAGGTCATCCCCTGCACTAAAATAAGGACTATTGAGAATCTTGTGAAGTTATACTAAAACACTTAAACTGCCAAAATAATTCTGATTTTAGTATTATGGCGCTAAGAGTTTGTACCAAATATCTAAAAAAGCTAACATCTACTACCAGCTGCCATAAACAGTAGCTGAAAATCCCTGAGAGGCTGGCCGGCCTGAGGCAGCTGCTGCTGGGGATGTCCAGCCGCCGGTATGTGGGGTTCTGTGCAGCTGCCACAGCAAAATAATATTTTAAGGTAGGATCATAATCTTGATGAAATGACGGCACAATGTTTGAGGTGGATTTTCTCACTTAAAAATATATTTTTTTTTACCAACTTATCACAGCAAATATAGCAAAGCCGCTCTGCCATTCAATACAGAAGTAAAAGCCTCAGACGTATCTGTTCACGCTTTACTTGACCTTTGACCTTCATGTAGACAAGCATAGCATTGCATAATACTCGCATTTAGTTCATTCATAATTTAAATGTAACATTTATTGTTTTTATATTACAAATTCAAGTATATTTGTATTAATGATTCATTAATTTATTTAATTTTGAGCAATTTTGTGCCCCATACTACACCCCCACCCCGTGAACCATGTGTCTGGCTGAGTGTGGGTTCACCTGCAGATGCTGGTTCAGCAGCCAGAGGTAAATCTTGGATCTCCCACATCCTCACGCTGCCGTCTTCAGAGCACGACAGCAGCTCACTGGAACAAAGATGGCGTCACACAGAGCTGGAGTTTTATTCTAGTCTTCAACTATTTTGAAGATGGTTGAAGCATTTTTTGGACAATTTGTAGCATCCCTGCAAACTATGGTGCCATTTAGCTGTTCCAGCTGAATTTTACTTTTGGTCAATCAGAAGGACTATAAACAATATTAGAAAAGCACAGCTGAACATTCATTACATTAAGAGTGTGTCTAAAGAGTTGGAGACACCAGGTTAGTGAAGGTTTTTAACCAATTTGTTTTTTGCAGATTTTCTTTTATGACAAACAAAAGGCCTTTTACGGGGGGCTAGACTTTCAACATCCATGAAAAACAGATTTTGTTAACTGAAATAAAATGTTTTTATTATCCATTATTTAAAAAAACAAAAATGTAAAAGGTTTGAATCAGATTTTTTGCAGCAATGCTTCTAATCTACAGAAAAAGTTGGGGCCAATGGCACCCTCATGTGGCTATAAAGTATATTACATCTTGCTATAATAAATGTGTATAGAAATGTTTGCACAGATCATATCTTTCAATGCAACAACTCTATAGATGATATAGACATACATAAATTAGCTTGAGCTTGTATAAGAGTTTTTATTACATATAATTTCCACATGAGGATAATGTTAACATGATGATAATTACTGTTGTTTTTCATTATCATCATTATTATTAT